>NC_000073.6:124223874-124523874 GCF_000001635.26 Mus musculus | reverse complement strand
AAGTGACCCTAAAAATTCCACCAGAGAACTCCTAAACCTGATAAACAGCTTTGGTGAAGTAGCTGGATATAAAATTAACTCAAACAAGTCAATGGCCTTTCTCTACACAAAGAATAAACAGGCTGAGAAAGAAATTAGGGAAACAACACCCTTCTCAATAGTCACAAATAATATAAAATATCTCGGCGTGACTCTAACTAAGGAAGTGAAAGATCTGTATGATAAAAACTTCAAGTCTCTGAAGAAAGAAATTAAAGAAGATCTCAGAAGATGGAAAGATCTCCCATGCTCATGGATTGGCAGGATCGACATTGTAAAAATGGCTATCTTGCCAAAAGCAATCTACAGATTCAATGCAATCCCCATCAAAATTCCAACTCAATTCTTCAACGAATTAGAAGGAGCAATTTGCAAATTCATCTGGAATAACAAAAAACCTAGGATAGCAAAAACTCTTCTCAAGGATAAAAGAACCTCTGGTGGAATCACCATGCCTGAACTAAATAAAGCTTTACTACAGAGCAATTGTGGTAAAAACTGCATGGTACTGGTATAGAGACAGACAAGTAGACCAATGGAATAGAATTGAAGACCCAGAAATGAACCCACACACCTATGGTCACTTGATCTTCGACAAGGGAGCTAAAACCATCCAGTGGAAGAAAGACAGAATTTTCAACAATTGGTGCTGGCACAACTGGTTGTTATCATGTAGAAGAATGCGAATCGATCCATACTTATCTCCTTGTACTAAGGTCAAATCTAAATGGATTAAAGAACTTCACATAAAACCAGAGACACTGAAACTTATAGAGGAGAAAGTGGGGAAAAGCCTTGAAGATATGGGCACAGGGGAAAAATTCCTGAACAGAACAGCAATGGCTTGTGCTGTAAGATTGAGAATTGACAAATGGGACCTAATGAAACTCCAAAGTTTCTGCAAGGCAAAAGACACCGTCAATAAGACAAAAAGACCACCAACAGATTGGGAAAGGATCTTTACCTATCCTAAATCAGATAGGTGACTAATATCCAACATATATAAAGAACTCAAGAAGGTGGACTTCAGAAAATCAAATAACCCCATTAAAAAATGGGGCTCAGAACTGAACAAAGAATTCTCACCTGAGGAATACCGAATGGCAGAGAAGCACCTGAAAAAATGTTCAACATCCTTAATCATCAGGGAAATGCAAATCAAAACAACCCTGAGATTCCACCTCACACCAGTCAGAATGTCTAAGATCAAAAATTCAGGTGACAGCAGATGCTGGCGAGGATGTGGAGAAAGAGGAACACTCCTCCATTGTTGGTGGGATTGCAGGCTTGTACAACCACTCTGGAAATCCGTCTGGCGGTTCCTCAGAAAATTGGACATAGTACTACCGGAGGATCCAGCAATACCTCTCCTGGGCATATATCCAGAAGATGCCCCAACTGGTAAGAAGGACACATGCTCCACTATGTTCATAGCAGCCTTATTTATAATAGCCAGAAGCTGGAAAGAACCCAGATGCCCCTCAACAGAGGAATGGATACAGAAAATGTGGTACATCTACACAATGGAGTACTACTCAGCTATTAAAAAGAATGAATTTATGAAATTCCTAGCCAAATGGATGGACCTGGAGGGCATCATCCTGAGTGAAGTAACACATTCACAAAGGAACTCAATATGTACTCACTGATAAGTGGATATTAGCCCAAAACCTAGGATACCCAAGATATAAGATACAATTTCCTAAACACATGAAACTCAAGAAAAATGAAGACTGAAGTGTGGACACTATGCCCCTCCTTAGAAGTGGGAACAAAACACCCTTGGAAGGAGTTACAGAGACAAAGTTTGGAGCTGAGATGAAAGGATGGACCATGTAGAGACTGCCTTATCCAGGGATCCACCCCATAATCAGCATCCAAACGCTGACACCATTGCATACACTAGCAAGATTTTATCGAAAGGACCCAGATGTAGCTGTCTTTTGTGAGACTATGCCGGGGCCTAGCAAACACAGAAGTGGATGCCCACAGTCAGCTAATGGATGGATCACAGGGCTCCCAATGGAGGAGCTAGAGAAAGTACCCAAGGAGCTAAAGGGATCTGCAACCCTATAGGTGGATCAACATTATGAACTAACCAGTACCCCGGTGCTCTTGACTCTAGCTGCATATATATCAAAAGATGGCCTAGTCGGCCATCACTGGAAAGAGAGGCCCATTGGACACACAAACTTTATATGCCCCAGAACAGGGGAACGCCAGGGCCAAAAAGGGGGAGTGGGCGGGTAGGGGAGTGGGGGTGGGTGGGTATGGGGAACTTTTGGTATAGCATTGGAAATGTAAATGAGCTAAATACCTAATAAAAAAATGGAAAGAAAAAAAAAGAGATATAATTCACATGCCATAATAATGATCTTTCTAGTGTCCTCATGCCTGGTTATAGTTAATCCTACCTCACCCCTAAAAATCTATGATCTGAGTACAAAATACGATTCAAGAACATTGATCATCATCAAAGCACCGATGAGCCTTGAAATCTGATGCTGAGTGGAAAATACCCACCCAAATCACACTCTCATGCAATGTGCTCTGTCTTTACTTTTGATATACTTGTGAGTCTCTCTTACTTTTGATTAACTGGAAAAAGTAAATTCTAATTTATAACCATCTCTTCTGTGACATCTAATGGATGCCTCACACAACAGTGAGATACTGGCTAATTTAAAATCTACTGAGATGTTATAGAGCATATGAAACTAGCTCTGCTCATTGCCTGTGGCAAAGAAGGGTTCATGCCAAAGTGATGGCATATATCTTTTTTGACATCAAGACAGCTCTCTGGTTTTCCAGGGAAGTCTACTTCATGGGAAACAGATGGAGAGTGGTCCCCTGTGTCCAATAGGAAAGGATATATCCTTCTTTCTTAAATTCTTCAACAGATAGCTGTCTTTTACTGGGTTTTTACTATGTATCAGGTTATGTTGAATGCTTTTTGTTTTAAATCCCAGGAAGGTCTGTAGAGTGACTTCTACCACTATTTCCATGCAGATGATAGGCAAAATGAATCTTATAGCACATAAGGGCATTGGGCCAAAGTTGCCTGGTTACACATAAAGATAGTTAGACAAATGCTTATTTCTGTAACTCCCTACAGAAAAGTAAGAAATTGGTAATAATAAATATAAAACACCTTTTCAGAACTGATATTCTATCAAAAGTTTATTTATGAAATAATACAATGGTGGTTAATACATAAATAGCTCTTACCAAGAGCTAAGTATAACTCCAAGTGTTTTACAAATATTGACGATTTAATCTTCATGACAGCTTTATGAGAGATGCTGTTATTATCTGTACTTTATAGATAGGTAAAATGAGACAGAAATTAAATATCTTTTCTGAAATCTTATTGCTGAAAAACAAGGGCGTTTGAGTACAGACAATCTAAACTGAGTTATATTGCATCTTGTTTTATAAAACAATATATATTTTCAGGGAGCCACACAGACCCTTTGTGTCTGAATACAAGCACAGGGCATGGCTCAGAGTAGGTGCTGAATATTAGGGAAGATCAACTGGGTAAATGTGAATGAGACACACATGTATCTGGGGAGGGTGGTGATGGCTTCTTTTGGGGCACGTCTATAAGAACTAAAGTACTTTCAGTTATGGGAAAAAGAATGCTGACTTTGGAAATAGACAGCTTGGGCTCTGCATTTAGTTGTGGTACTGACTTGCTTTGTAGACGGTCATTCTCAACATAGGTTACTTCAGCTCATACTCTGGTTCATGCACTGGCCTAAGCCCTGGAGATGCATGAGAAAACTGTTCTCTGTTATTTGCAGAGTGGAGCCAAACAAATGTGTAATGATTCTGAGATGATGATGGTTCTGAGAAACCAAGTGTATGATGGAAAGAGCCTAAGTAAGTGACTCTTCAAGGTCACCTTAGATGCAAGTGATTTATGGGAAATTTCAGTTACTAAGGGCTTCATGGTGGAGTAGAATTAGTTTGAGTCCCACCCTATCTGGAAATGCAGACAGTTTCTCTTTCCTTAGCGCCACTGTGATTTACAATCCAGGGATTAAGCCAGAATTCCATGATCTGTTATACTGTTTCAGAGTTTTCAGTACATGTTGACTGACTTTACTATTTCTCATCCTGTTATAATGCAGCCCATCAATGCAGGAGGATGACCTAAAGTAAAGCTGCTCAGAAAGAGAGGGAGAGAGGGAGTGAGAGGGAGAGAGAGTGAGAGTGAGAGAGAGAACGAGAGAGTGAGAGAGCGCGAGAGAGAGTGAGAGAGCAAGAGAGAGCAAGAGAGAGCTAGAGAGAGCGAGAGAGAGAGCGAGAGCGAGAGCGAGAGAGAGAGAGAGAGAGAGAGAGAGAGAGAGAGAGAGAGAGAGAGAGAGAGAGAGAACATCATGGGCACTGTACATAGTCCTCTAACTAGATCTCACCTCATCAAGTTTTCCAATAGCACATTAAGTCAATCATTATGCTATAAGCCTATCAGTGCATTAATCCTTTTGTGAGATAAGAACTTTCATAATCTGAATAACTCCCAAAGACTCCACCTTGAATACTGTCACATTGGAGATAAAACCTTCCTTGTATGAGTCTTTGGGGAATAGTTCATATCCAAGTCTTGACACTAAACATTTTTGAACTAATGCTATAGAATACTCTTTGGAGGCACATCAGAATTGCACTCATGCCTGATGCTTTAAGATCAATTTGTAACTGGAGATCTTTTTTCACAATTGGCTGTAGATTCAAGTATTTTTATGTCCTAAAAGTATCATCTGTAGAGAGGCAGTCCTCCAATGGGTGTAAGTAAAATGTAGTCTATTATTCATCTGTGATTCCTAATGACTCCATTTTCTGAAGTTCTGGTTACATACATCACAATGAATTCCAGAACACCCAAAGAGATTTTAGACACCTCACACACAGAAAGAAGGGAGAGTGGGAATTTCAAGACAGAAGTTCAAGAAATGAAAATGGGGACTTAAAAACAGACACTGAAGAACTCCAATGGAGTTAGGTCTTACTTCAAAATCTTGTACTCCATAAAATTGGAAAATCAAATGAAATGGATAATTTTCTTGTTAGATACCACTTTAACAAAATTAAATCAAGGTAAACAAATTAAGTATCCCTATAACCAATATGGAAATAGAAACAGTTATTAAAAGTATCCCAACCCCAAAAAGCCCAGTGCCAGATGGTTTTGTGCAGAATTCTACCAGATTTTCAAAGAAGAGCTAATACCAATACTCCTCAAACTATTCCACAAAATTAAAGCAACATTGTCAGACTTATGCTTTGAGACAAAACTTACCCTGATGTCTAAACCAAACAAAGACTCTACAAAAAAAGAGGATTTCAGATCAATTTCTCTTATGAACATTGATGCAAAAATACTCACTAAAATACAAACCAAATCCAAGAACACATTAAAAATATCACCCATCATGGTCAACTAGGCTTTATTCCAAGGATACAGGGATGGTTCAATTACAAAAATCTATTGACATAATCTACCCTATAAACAAACCAAAAGAAAGAAAATACACTGTCATCTCATTAGATGCTGAAAACCCTTTGTGAAAATCTAACACACCTTCATGCTATAAGTCTTGAAGATATCAGGAGTACAAGCTGTATACAGAACATAACAAAGGCAATAAATAGCAAGCCAGCAGTCAACACCAAATTCAATGCAGAGAAACTTAAAGCAATTTCACTAAAGTCAGGGAAAACACGAGGCTGTTCATTCTCTTCATATCTACTCAGCATAGTACTTGAAGTACTAACTAAATCAATAAGACAACTACAGGAAATCAAGGAGACATAAACTGAGAAGGAAAAATGTCAAAATACCTCTATCCATGCAAACTTTCTAGGAGGTGGAAAAGGGGACAAAATCAAAATGGGCTGAGGGGTAGCAACTATATTTCCAATGATGCTTAATGTAATATTGGATAAGAGATAGATATATAGGTGTTTGTTTAAATACATTGACACTTACACATGTTTTTCCTCCCTCCCTGTGTTTGTTCCTGGCAAAACATAAAACTGACTGTACTGAACATGGTAAAGTGTATATTTCAGTAGATTCTAGTATATGTAGGTTACACTGAAATCCCTGAAGCATTTTCACCTAAAACATTAGAACTAACCCCTCAAAAACACAGCTCCTACTCTCCTGCCACCATCGTCATGCCACTATCATGAAGATTGAACCCTATGCTTTCCTCTAGGAGTTTAATCAATACCTACAAGTGATGTTAAAGTCAGAGACCAGCTTTATTCCTTTGCACATGCGCACCCAGCTTTCCAAGACCATTTATTCCGGATACTGCATCCTTTAGTGGATTATTATATGTTTAATGATAACGGATCAAAAATCTTCTCCTACATGAAATTATTAGGAAATAGGACTATTTCAAGACCTGCTAAGAAGAGAAAGAACCTTGAGATGCCCCTTTGGAATTCCAGCCTGGAGAGGATAGATTAGGTGATATGTATGTCATAGTGCTTTGGGGACATCCTGTAATTACTTAATAATTTTGTTTGCAGTGTGGGTGGCATAGTAGCAAACCAGCATTCTCCTGGGCAGTCCTGAGGCTATATCAGTCCATGATTCATTCATAAAAATAAGAACATTGTTGAATATTTATTAGAACTAAGTCAATGTCCTGAGTTTATTTGCAGGAATTATTTCATACTATTTCTACAATAGTCCTGTAGACTACTAAATAATTTTCCATGTGCTCTACTGTAGAGGAAGGTAAAACTCAGAGGGGAGAATTATTATTTTGTAATTAAAGAAACTACAAAGTTTCAGGAGCTGAACTCAACTAAGGTGTGTCTGGACTCAAAGCCTTTACTCCTAACCATTATGTTAAATGTTCTGCAATTTATATCATTGTTTTGAAACATAAGATTTTAATTCAAAGGATTCTGTGTATCACTTCTGTTACAGGACAATGCAGAAATCCACAGTCCTGCTTTAGACTGTTCGTTTACTTTGTGCATTAGCTGTATATTTCATGAGCAAATAATGATGAATTTTGTTTAAAACCTCCTTTTAGTTTAGATGTTAACATTAAAATATAAATAGAAAAACACACTGAGACAATTCTCTTGGGGTTTATTATTATATTTTAATTATATTGTCAGTGTTGACAAATTTCCCTTTATTGACATTAAAATTATTTATATTTAAAGTAATGTTTTAGCAATTATTTGGGAATTTTATAGAATATATTTATTCCCCTTGCCTTGTTCCTCCTAGATATATCATACCCTTCTTCCCCTTCTCCTTTCCTCTTTCCCCTCTTCCCCTCTCCCCATGCCCCTCTCCCCCTTCCTCCTCCTCCTCTCTCTCTCTCTCTCTCTCTCTCTCTCTCTCTCTCTCTCTCTCTCCCCCCTCTCCCTCTCCCCCTCCCCCCCTTCCCCTCTCCCCCCCTTTCTCTCCATTGAGTCCTGTTTGTATTGGCTAACTACTCTTGGGCATGAGACCTGTCTTGGAGTATTACTATGTTTGATATAGCAAGGATGATATCACTAAATAAAACTCCCTCTCCCTTTCCCTCTCCAAGAAGCCATCAAACGCCAACAGCTTCCCAACTAGGTGTGGGACTTCTTGATCACCCTGCTTCTTCCATGCTAGAAATTTATCTGGTTTGAGCTTCCTCAGATCTTGTGTATGCCATTACTATCTCAGAGCATTCATAAAAACATTGCTTTCTTGTAGTCTTATACCATCTCTGGCTTTTATAATCTTTCTGTTCTTCTTAGGCAATGATCCCTAATCCTCAAGGAGAGGTATATGATACACTCATTTATAGATAAATGCCCTAAAGTCTTTTATTCTCTGCATTTTGGCCAATTATAAATCTCTGCGTTAATTGTCATCTAATACAAAAGCAAGCTTCTCTGATTAGGATTAAACAAGATACTGATCTATGAATATAAGTCATTAGGAATAGTTTTATGGCTATGCCCATTTAGCAGAATTGTAGTAGTAGATTCTCCCTTAGGATCTATCCAGCCACAGGTCTTGGCCTTGTTGATATTGCTATATCTAGGTTCTTATCTCATGAAGTAGACTTTAAGTCCAATCTGAAAGTAATAACTCCTATGACACTCATACCTCTTGTAATGGTTTGAATATGCTTGGCCCAGGGAGTAGCACTATTAGGAGGTGTGAACTTGTTGGAGTATGTGTGGCCTTATTGAAGGAAATGTGTCTTTGTAGGCATGGGCTTTAAGACCCTCATCCTAGCTCCCTGGAAGCCAGTCTTCTCATAGCTCCCTTTGAACAAGAGGTAGAACTCTCAGTTCCTCCAACCCATGTCTGCCTGGACACTGCCATGCTCCTACCTTGATGATAATGGGCTGAACCTCTGAACCTGTGAGGCAGCCCCAATTAAATGTTGTCCTCTATAAGAGTTGCTTTGGTCATGGTGTCTGTTCACAGCAGTAAAACCCTAAGACATCGCTATTTCAGCAGTGAGCATATCTTGCTAGGCAAGTTGTTATTGCAGTTGCCAGAATTCACAGCCAGGTGACATGGATGAATATGCTTTCCCCTGGCAGTATGCATAGCATCTTCTAGATCTTTGGAAAATAGTCAGTAGAGTGAAGCTTCCAATTGAGCACTAGCTGGATTTCTCCATGTTCTATGACTCAAGAATGTTGTATCTTCAGTCAAGTCCTGTCAAGTTCAGGAGGGTAACCTAGAGCAATGACAGTTTTAGGGATCTAGGGACACAACTGGCCAACAAAGCAAAAGGAGGCGATTCATTCCTGGTATTCAAAGTTTTATTTGGTAGTATATTGGGTATTTTCTTCTGATGATAGAGTTACACAATTTAAACTATTTTTGTATACATGTATACATACGTACACACACACACACACATATATGTGTGTGTGTATATATATATATATATGAATATATGAAGCTTTCTTAGTAGTAGGTTTCCATGTGGCTTTTTCAAAAGACATTTAATGTTGGATATTTTCTAATCTATCCTTCCCTTCCATCTCCACCCAATTTCCTTCTTCCCATTCCATTCTAGCCCCCAATAACAGTATAATCTATAATTCATCTTCTCCTTCTTGAGATATTCTCACCCTCCCCTTCACACCTCACTGGTTACTTAATCTCTATGAGAAATCCAAATGAAACACATATATTTAAATGCTAAATGCTAACATCTACATATAAGAAAAACCATGATTTTGCCCTTCTGAGTCTGGGTTACTTCAGTTAGGATGATGTTTTTATCTCCATCCATTTATCTGAAAAAATCATAATTTAATTTTTCTTAATAGTTGAATAATGTGCCATTATGTAAATGTACCCCATTTTCATTATCCATTCATCAGTTGGTGGATATTTAGGCTATTTTCATTTCCTGGATATTGTGAATAGAAGAGCAACCAACATGGATGAGCAAACATCTGTAGAGGTAGATATAGAGTCTTTGGGGTATGTATGCAAGAATGTTATAGCTGTATCATGTGATAGGTCTATTTTTAACCTTCTGAGGAGACTTCACAATAATTTCCAAAGTGGCTGAACCAACTAGCATTCTTAAAAACAATGAATAAATGTTCTCCAGTTTCTTGGTCCTTGCCAGCATCTTCTCACAGGGGTTTTCCCCTACTTGTCCATTCTGAATGGGATACAATTAATTCTCAGAGGTTTTAATTTTCATTTCCTTGATGGCTAAGTGTACTGAACATTTAAAAGAAAATGTTTCTCAGTCATTTACATTTATATTTTGAGAACTCTCTAATTCTCTACACCATTTTAAAAACTATTTGTTTTTACATGCATATATATATATTATAGATATTAAACCTCTATCAGATATATAGCTGGTAAAGATTTTTTTCCGGTTCTTTAAGCTGCCTCTTTCCTTGAATGATGGCAAGTGTTGTCGTCTAAATGCCTTTAGTTTCATGTGGTCCTGTTTGTCAGTTGGTTTTAAAGCCTGAACTACCTGTATCCTGTTTAGAAAGTCTTCTCCTGTGCTAGTAAGTTTGTCCATTCTCTATATTTTTCTCTACCAGATCTAAGGTATTGGTCTTATCTTGAGGTCCTTGATCCATTTGGAGCTGAGTTTTGAACAGGACGGCAGGTAAGAATAATTCTTCTGGCTGGGCAGTGGTGGCTCCTGCCTTTAATCCCAGCACTTGGGAGGCAGAGGCTGGTGAATTTCTGAGTTCAAAGCCACCCTGGTCTACAGAGAGTTCCAGGACAGCCAGGGCAATACAGAGAAACCTTGTCTCAAACAAACAAAAAACAAAACAAAAACAAAAACAAAACAGAAACAGAAACAGAAACAGAAACAGAAACAGAAACAGAAACAGAAACAGAAACAGAAACAGAAACAAACAGAAACAGAAACAGAAACAGAAACAGAAACAGAAACAGAAACAGAAACAGACAGAAACAAACAGAAACAGAAACAGAAACAGAAACAAACAGAAACAGAAACAAACAGAAACAAACAGAAACAGAAACAAAAACAAAAACAAAATCATTCTTCTACATGCAGCCATCCAGTTTTACCAGCACTATTTGGTGAAGTTGCTGTTTTCTCTTCAGGGCACATTTTGGGTCTCATCAAAACTCAGGGGTCTACATGTAAGGGCTTAAGTACAGGTCCTCGGTTCTAGTATCTCCTCTTTATGCCAATATCATGCTATAGCTCATGTGTTGAGTGTTGAGTTAAAGCAGCAGAGTGATTTCAATGGAAATTTTCACAATATTAATACTGCCAATCCATGAGGACTAGAGGCTTTCCATCTTCAGGCTCTTCCTATAATTCTTTCCTTAATGTCTACAGATTTTCCTTACACAAGCCTTTTGCTTCATTGGATATATTTATTCTAAGACTGTTTTGTTTTGGGTTGGTTTTTGTTTTTGTTTTGTTTTGTTTTGTTTTGGTTTGGTTTGGTTTTGAAGAGATTATGAATGGGATTGGTTCTGTGATTTCCTTTTTGGAATGTTTGCTATTTGTATATAGGAAGACTACTGATTTTGTATAATAATTTTGCATAATGCTACTTTTCAAATTGTATGTGTTTGTGTGTGTGTGAGAGAGAGGAGGGGTGATATGTACAGTTCCCCATGAAGGCCAGAATAGTACATCAGATCCCCTGGAGTTTGAGTTACAGGCCTCCAATCATGAGTGATGGGAACCAAATTTAAATTCAGTGGAAGATCAGTAAGTCCTCTTAACTAATAATCTTTTTTTCCAGTTTTCAAATAATTAGTATAATTTAAAAGGTTTTTAAAATTAGTTTATTTCTTCTAACCATTTGTATTTTGTAAATTTTAATATAAGAAGTATCTGAAAACCCTATTGTGCTGTTGGTTTTCTTTTCTTTTCTTCTTTTCTTTTCTTTTCTTTTTTATTGCCCACAATCAATGACTTTTCCCTTAAGCCTTTGAAATTTTCTTAGAAATGTAATCTTTATTGTTGTTTTTAGGTAGGACTATAAGCAAATATCCATAATCTTGGGCAAATAATGGACACAGGTCTAAGATAAACCTTACAGACAATCTTCCTTGGACCTCAGTAACTGATTAAAAGGGAAAATCTCATTTAATTTGGTTCTTCTTCAAGAATGAGCCATGGACCTTCCCTTAGTTCCTACAGTTGGATCCTTGCCATTTCCTTTCTGACATTAACAACTTAATTTTGTACTCAAATATGCACATTGTATCAATTGTTACAATAAATTTCTATTTCCTCCTTCAAGCCAGCCATGGTTGACTTTTGTTTCTCACAATTAAGGGACAGTAACTGGAATATGACCTAAATTTACGAGCTACTTATCCTTGCACTGTTCATAATAGTGAAAAATTAATGGTATAAATGTCCTATGGCATGAGAAGGGTTTAAATAAGCAAAGGCTTAATTAAACAAGGAAGCACTTAAATGGAAGATGCAGATTTATATGGATAGACTTGCAACACATTTCTAACATGCTGGTAAATAGAAGAAGTAAGCTATGAAGCATCGTGTGTAATATGGCCTTTTACACAACTTCATTGCATGACAATGGAGGTCATTCCCAGGCAAGGGGTGGTGAAGGGCATCTGTCTCATTATGATTCTACTACCTTTTCTTAAGAGAAAAAAATTATTTTAATTTATGTTCACATAAGAAATAATAATTTTTTCCACAGGAGTTTTTAAATCATATTTTTAGGAATAAAAATATGAATCTCAAATATTCTGTTGCTGAGGGTTCCAGTAAGGAAACACATATATTTGTCGTACTAAGTTCCTGTTCTATGTCCTTTGTGGCTTGAGTGATTAGCCATATTGAAATAATGGAAATTGAGAGAAAAGAACAAATGGCTTAGAGACAGGAGGAAACTCTTATCCAGTTTTCTTACAAGTTAGATGACAGTCATTTAGCCTTTAAAAAGAGCTATAGATTTATGCTGAGAAAAACCATTGAGCTGAAGCTAAGAAAAACACCTGTCCACCTTGGTGCTATTACGAATCAGCTGGTAATTATTAGGTAAATTGATTAACTTTGCCTTAGTTGTACTTGTGATACTATAACAAACAGCTTGTTCCAAATAAAAGAGGAGAGAGCTATCATCGTTCACCATCTCAGAGAGTTTGTTCTGTCTTGGAGAGGACACTATGGTACTGAAGTTCAGCTCATGCCAGCTGACCAAGAGTCACAGAAGGGGAGTGCTGGCTCATGTGATATTGGCACCTACATTTAGGTGAATTTTCCTCACTCAGTCAATTTTTTCTGGGAAGATTTTTCAGACTCATGTAGAGACGTGCTTAAATCCCCTAGGGGGTTCTCATTCCAAGTTGAGAAGGATAGCTGGAGTAGGTTAAGAGATAAGTGTATTTCCTAAGTAGAGCCAATGAGACTAACACCAAGGTCAGTTTTAAGATGACTAGAAGCACTGAAGACAAGACTCCTGCTTTTTAAATTGATAAAATAAGTATTGGGTCTACTTTTGTGCCAGATAAAAAGGACTTGCTAGAGATTATGCTAACAGAGAAGAAAGTAGGTCAAAGATGAGAAGAAACATGAAATCCTAACATCCTTTCAGCTGAATCCCAGTGACTTCTGAAACCATTAAAGTAATCAACCAATAAGCTTTGTCTGTAAGGTTTCATTCAGCCTGTTAGCAACCCTACTAGCAACTAGAGCAGCCTAGCTTATCCGATTTCCTTGTAGGCTGATAAACCTTTGGATCAAATAAAACTGTGTAATACTGTTTAACAAACCAAACCTATAAAAGCAAACCGACCTGCATAGAGAGTCACTATTTCACCCCTATTCTCACTCATACACCAAATAGCTTAGATAAAATGTATTAGTATTAGCATTTTAGGAAAAAGAATATGAAGTTTAATGGTATGAGTCTTCCCAAGATAAGGCAATAGATTGGCCTTAGTTTTATTGAGAATGGATTGGGTGTGATGGCCCATTTGGGGTTTAGTTGTTTATCTTGAGACTTGTTTCTGAAGCTGAAATTTAATTCATGTCTGACTTTTTCTTTGTGATGTGATCTGATATTTATATTGCATTTAGTTTTTAGTAAATGTGTTTGCTGTGCTTAATGATGAATTCTTTATAGTGTGTGTGTGTGTGTGTGTGTGTGTGTGTGTGTGTGTATAATAGAAGCTAATAGAGGCCCCCATTGTCTATTTTGTTTTTCTTAGCTAATAATGAGATAGTTAATCAGGAATGTGGTATTATAGGGAGATGAATTGATTCCTCAGCTTCTGTCTCTTTAGGTGTGGTCATATGACTAAGTTCTGAGCAATAGATTGTGGAATTAAGGTACCATTTAGCAACTTTCTTAAATACCAAGACTATTTCACCCTTTGCTCTTTATATCTTTATAAATTTCTCTATCATTACACTTAGAAGTTGGAGTTGATGCTTGGAGTTCCACCTGCCATCTTGGATTATGATGGAAGCACAGTTTGCTGCCAGGAGGTTGGGTCCCTGAAGATTCTATGACATAGAAATGCCATTTCAGCCTTAAATGACCTTGCATTTGTTTGTTGTATGAGAAAAAAATACAAATACTATTAAAATAGATAAAAATTCGCACATAAAAGATCATATACCAGTATTAACCATACCCAAAGTCTATACAACTCATTGAAGTTCCATATAGTTGGGATAGTCATTCTAATGTTGTGAAGAATTATAAAGGATTTTACACTTTATTATTGATTATATGCTTATCCACTTATCTTCCACTAAAAATGAAAAAAAAAACACATAGATGTGGGCTTGTTTTGCTTTATTTTTATTATGAAACTCATAGCTCCAGCCTCCAGTTTGCAGTGTGAAGCAGTTTACTGTCATATCAGAAATATTATTTGGAAGGCAAATACCTCTGAGATCAAGTTTTATCAACCTTAAACATTGTAGATGTGATTTTAATGTGAAAATTTTAGGCCTCCATGTTTTCAGATAGAAAAAAGAAGTTAATTGAATATAGGTCATGACAGTTATTAGATGTAATGGATCTCTGAATCTGTTATCTACTGCATACTCAACTGAGGCAGTTCTGGGTGTTTAGACTATACTGTTCTATTTTCAACACACAAGCTTAAACAAACAACCACATCTCTTAGAAAAGGTCTAAGAACAGCCTGATATTGAGTTGTAAATGTAATTTATTAGTCTTCCTGAAATACATGATGTGGTGATTCTAATCTAATGTAATAAATACATTTAAGAAAAGAAAGCAAAAAGGAACGTTTCCAATGAGGTATTTTCCTCTCTTCAGAGTAAAGATTCAGCAATGGGCTGGCAAAATGATTCAATAGGTAAAGTCACTTTTAGTGCAAGTCTGGCTACCTGGGTTCAATTCCTGAAACCTACATAAATATAGAAGAAGAGAACTGTCTCCACAAAATTGTCCTCTGACCTCTACATGCATGCCATGATATGCATTCCCACATACCATACACACTCATCCAATAAAAAATATTTTGAAATTGGTAAAAAAAAAAAAGGTAAGTAAAAAATTGTAACACCCAGTGAGTTATAGTATGAAGAGAGAAAAGAAGGAAGGAACCAGAAGGGAGGGAAGAGGGTAGTAGGGAAGAGGAGGCAAAGAGTGGAGAGGAAAAAAAGGAAGAGGGTGCTGTGTTGCCCACAAGTTCCATAACTGGGAATTCAAAATTGCTTCATGGCCAGCTGACTCTAAATCTGCACTGAGCATGTCGTTATGAGCACTCCCTCCATCTTCCAGCATTCATTTATGCTTTCCAACTACATGAGTCACTGCTGTGGGACAACAAAGCTTGCAGCCATTCAGGCTTCTATCCTATCACTTTATCTTTCCTATCAAAGGAATGTCTTAGTTATGCTTTTATTTTTGAGAGGAAACACCATGACCACAGCAACTCTTCTAAAGGAAACCATCTGAGGCTGGCTTACAGTTTCAGAGTTTTAGTCCATTATTAACACCACAGGAAGCATGGTATCATACAGGCAGACATGGTGCTGGAGAAAGAACTGAGATCCATAGAGAACAGGAAGAGACTATGAGTGGCTAGACTCAGCTTGATCTTCTGAGACCTCAAAGCTCATCTCCTAGTGATGCACTTCTGTTAACAAAGCCACACTTCCTCCAACAAGACCACACCCACTCCAACCAGGGTACACTTCCAATAATGCAACTCCCTACGAGCCTATGGGGCCATTGATATTCAAACCACCATAGAGATGATCACTTTGTCAACATTGTCTAAAAACTCTAAATATTAGAGAAGAATCAGATTGGGAAGAGCTTTATGCCTCTGAGCAAGGAGATAAGAATGTGAGATTTTATTGTGAGAGTTATCAGGAACTAAAAGGTTTATGGTTTGAACACAACTGTAGCTCATGAAAGTAAAATGTAAGAGAATGCTAAGAACGAAAAGATGAGCTGGACATAGTGGTGCAGGCCTGTGATTCCATCACTAAAGTTACAAAGTTGGGAGGGTCAATGGATCAAATGCAGCCTCAGCTACCCAATGAGTTTAAAAACAGCCTGAGTTGTATAATCAAACACATACACAGAGCAACAACAATAAATAGAATGAAATAATTAATTAAGAGATAGATTTGAAAATTTAGGTAGGAAGTTAATTTTTGAATTAAAATAATGGCCAGGTAAACAAAGAAGAGAATTCTGAATTGAGAACTAATTTGGAGGTCAGATGGAAAAAAATACAATAATTTCTAGGTAAAGAGGGAAGCAAAGAATCACAGTAGTTCCAACTAGAACAGCTAAGAATATCTCATTTTTTTTCTTTTTTAAAATTAGTTATTTTATTTGTTTACATTTCAAAAGTTGTCCCCATTCCTGGTTTCCCCTCTGCAAACCTCCTATCCAATCCTCCTTCCCCCTACCTCTATGAGGGTGCTCACCCACCCACCTACCCACTTCTGCCTCCCTGCCCTGGTGTTCCCCTTTGCTGGGGCACGGAGCCTCTATAAGACCAAGGCCCTCCCCTTCCATTGATGCCAGATAAGACACTCCTCTGCTATATCTGCAGCTGGAGCCATGGGGTCCCTCTATGTGCCATCTTTGGTTGGTGTTTTAGTCCCTGAGAGTTCTGGGGGTTCCAGTTAGTTGATATTGTTGCTCTTCCTATAGGGTTGCAATCCCCTTCAGCTCCTTCAGTCCTTCCCCTAACTTTTCCATTGGTGTCCCCATGCTCAGTCCGAAAATCTTAACAGAGTTTTCTGAACTAGAAATAGGAGAAGTTATTAATGGGGAGGAAGTGAAGAGTTCCTGGGCATCAAAAAATATGACATACTTGTTCTACATAGAGTCTTTTGCATTGGGGGTTATGTTCAAAGTATCTAAGAATGTATAATTCTTAGGATCTTATTTCATGTAGATAATTGGTAAATGAAAACACAGTCAAGGAAGAAACACCTGTTGATTAGGTGCTCAAGAATTAAGCAGGATGGTAAGGTCTTTTGTCAACTTCTTATGCACAATTGAAGCATTTCAAAGTCTAGTGGACTTTCCTTAGCAGTACTAAAGACTCAATGGTATAAATTCCCATTGGGGGACAAGGAATGAAAGAATTTTCTTGAAATTAAAAGTCAAGCTGTTTAGAAACCATTAAAGAATCATAATACAGTGCTTTGTCATTCATATACCTTCAGAGAATAGGAAAAGAAGTTATCTGCCTATAGGACAAGAGGTCCCAAGAAAATCCCCCATGACCTAAATAACTCAGCTAATGCTCTTGATTCTGAGAAACATGTCAAGAAAGATAAAAGGAAGACATTACAGCTAGCACTGCGCACTAGATTCAGAGGAAACTGGGGGGAAAAGCCAATGGTGGTCTATTTGCTATCCAACACCCTCAGCTTATGCCTAGTGAAGCTTGTCAAGGTAATGAAATTTGGCAGTTGATAGCATTACCTTAGGAAATGAGTCAATGATTAAGCTCTTGGAAATTTTCATACAGAAATACTATAGAAATGTTTGTAAGACCCATTTGCTTAATGAATGGGAGTGAATCTCAGAGAACTCAAATAACATTTTCAGATTTACAAGGCTGGTTTAGCAAAGGAGTAAGAGTTAGAGCGGGGTCATCTTGAAATGCCCTTTTCTCTTTTACTTTGTGAAAAACGTGCTGGTGCCACTCTATCTGACCCAGAAGAATAGCTTATGATTCCATTAAGTGTCACACTCCCAGGGAAGAAACAAGTAGATTCTTTTGTAATGAGATATATTCCTTCTGTTGGTTTGAACAGAAATATGAAGCATTCAACTTACTTTAAAATTTAGTTAGGAACACATCCCTTTTATAAATAGTCAACAGTTTCTTTAGATCCCAAAAAGAGTAGAGAGACCTAAACAGAAAATTTGAAATAAAAAAAAAATGATCTGATACATAGTAAGACTTAATAAGGAATGGAAAAAGGGAAAGTGAATTGGGAGAAAAGATAAGATAGATAAGAGAAAAAAATGAAGTAAGATGGAAAAGCCAGAATGATAATCATTAATCCAAATGTGAGAGGAGAAAGACATGAATGCAGAAAAAGGAAAAGCTACCCCAAAATCAGAAAGTAGGTGTATGGTGTGAAGAATGCATGCAGAGATCTGTCCAGATTCTAGTGAGTTCTAGGACCATTCACAAGGGGAGGTAGACTCAGAGAAGATAATGTCCAAGAGATGCTCACTTTGGGGCAACTTTCTCTACCTCATAAGAATGTTCTACCACCTGCCAGTTTTTAAGCTTTCTGCTCCTCGTTGATCGGAGCTAGCCCTCTATTCAAATGATCACATTAGAACAGTCCTCCTATTTCCTGATTAGAAAATGCATGTAACAGAACCACATTTCCCAGAAATTATCTTTCACCTAAAAGATTCATTATTGATGAAATGAGATTAATTATTCTCCAAATAAATCAGCAAGATTTTATAAATCAAGCAGGAAGAAGTTCAACTTTGACAATGTACTTCAGGGTACTAACTGATTTCCCATTCCATAATTGGCATTACACCTCATACTTAGAGCACATAGCAAATGCATGGATGAATGGATGAGCAATTTAATATTCAATCATTGATCATGCAACATTCTATTCTGTACACATTCTAGTCTCTACAGAGATATTAGGTATTTAAAATTGGAAAACAGAGGAAACCTGAGGAAATTGCAGATTTGAAGTTCCTGGAGTTTGAATCTTAGTCTTGTGGTAACAAGATCAGAAGACTGTAGTATAAACAATCTTCAAGGTGATTATTATGCATATCAAGGCTGATAATAATCATTTAATTCCTTGAGGTTGCCCAGTCATAAGAATCATCTAAAAAATATATGAATCACACAGTCCATGTTCCTAGCTCATAGCAAGAAAATGAAATATTTAAGGAAGAGAGCAATCTGGGGCTAGCTTTTTTCCTTTTTGTTTCAGGTGGACCTTTCTGGATGTTTAAATTGCCCCAGCCTCTCTAGAAAAGTCTGACTAGAAAATCAATGACAAATTAGAGTTAGATATTTCCCCAATGTATCATTCCTTAGTTGTTTGTGTTTTTCAAATGACTCTACAAGAACCCCCTAATGTCATTATAGTCACCATTAATTAGTGACTTTATCTCTGTAAATCACTGAGTTAGCATTGTTTGTCCACACAACATGACAAGAAATCACCACACCACTGAAGGAAGACATTAACTCTTCATCATGACCTGAGTCTCCAAGAGGTTAAAAAACTGTTCATGCCCATCTCAGGCTGAGAATGACAGAATTCCAGTCTAAATTTGGTCATAAACATTCATCAACGCCTATCTTCTATCCATCATTTTTTTTGTGGGTCTACCCCAGACCTCCTGGTAGCCTTGGGTGTTTGTTGTGTCTCCAGGGAACATTTGCCTGTTCAGGGCTGATTGCTCCCTTGAGCTCCTTGTAAGTAAAATCCATCTGATTAAATCTGTAGAAGTTTATGATCATGGAAGCCCAGAGGATGCTGTAGGATCATGGGTGAGACTTGCAGCTGAAGAATAGCCCAATGCTAGTGAATGTGTCTATAGGGAATATTGGCGTGTACTTGGCCAGGTTGCATTGATAATGAAATTAATGGTGTCAGGAATATGGCATGTGTCTGGAATGACTGGCAAGATTATACTCACTGTTTTCACAACCGCTTAAACTGGACTTCTATTTGAGGATCAGAACATTCTGCAGACACCAAGAGCAAAAGGTCTGGGCTTGTAAAGTGTCTCCCAAGGGCATTTCAAGTGCATGAAGGATCATGGCCTTTCTACCATCTATCTGCACCTCTACAGAGCACAGGGCTCTGAGAAGCAGACAACAGAGACTAAATGTCTTCAGGGTGAAAGACTTCTCCATGAGAAAGTATTAAGTCCATTCACACCCACTTTCTTTTTAATGTCTCTTACAATTCTGAAGTTGTTAACCCAGCAGTTTTAAGTTTGAACTGTGGAGTGGAGTGGATTAAAGCTCTATCAGTTCTCTTCCATTATTTTGGACAAGGGACTCATCATTTCAATGACTGTTTCCTCATCAAGAAATGAAAGTGATAAGGTAACGATGTTAGGGTGTCTAGTGTAGTCTGTGTGCAATGCGTTCAGAACAGTGTGTAGTTCTTGTAATGAAGGACTCTGTTGCCCTTGTTGCTATCATCTCTCCATTTTACATACAAGGGAGATAAGTCTCCAGATGTTCAAATAACCCAGCCATTGTAATGAAGCAAAGCAGTCAGGGCAACCTGTCTTGGCCACAGAAACATATCATTAAACATATCATTGGATATTTGCCCACACTTTAAAATTTGGTGGTGGTGGTGGTGTCTTATAAAAGGGTTGTCAAGTCAGAAGGGAGTGTTGGCTACCTTAACCCTGAGAAGCCTAAAAGCTCTTCTTCATATCTCTGCTCTCACCATCCCAGCTCTCTCTCTCTCTCTCTCTCTCTCTCTCTCTCTCTCTCTCTCTCTCACACACACACACACACACACACACACACACACACACATACACAAAGGCACATATAGGTATGCACACATACACACATGCATACACACACAGGCATGCACATACACATATATGCATGACAGTGCATGCACACACTCATATGCTGACATGTAAACACACACACACACACACACACACACACACACACACACACACGCACACACACACACACTGAAGTTGATCTTTTCTCTGTCCACCAGAAATAGGATGCTCCACTCCCACTGAGGAAATGACCTGTGGTAAACACCCATGGTCTCAACACGGCTTTATTAAAAATTAAGTCGCAAATTATAACACTCACTGGGGAAGACTTGCTTTCCTCCCAATTACAGTTAATAGAAGAAAATTAATGTAGCAATTACTGTGTGTGCTCTTACCGCCCCTTGTAATATGTGCCGGGCCAGGGCTCCCATTCTGATCACATGAGAACCAGAGCCTGGAGCTTAATAAAGTTTTGCTTTTCCTGTGTTTAAACTCCTGGGCCGTAACTTACTTAAGAAACATACAAAAAAAGAGATTATTTAACATTTTAGAGGTTCCCACAAGCCATAAATCATTTTCACACATGCCATATTTGTTGAAAAGGACAGAATACATTCAATTTTACAGTATATTAAACTTCATCTAATTTGAACGTAAGAACAGACCAGCAAAATAAATGACCAATTTCTGAAGCAGAAATTACCATTTGGTTGGTGCCATTACAGAGCTGCTGGTATTTTATCATGTTCTTAACATAATATTGCTTGTCTAGCGATGCATAGTTATAATGCTATTCCAAATTAGAAGGCGGGGAAAGAGAAGTGCACGCAGTTTTTTTTAATAGGCGTCATTTGTCAGATGTTATTCTGAGGGCTTTGTGTTGATGATAATATGCAGATTAAAGGAGAGGTACAAGGGGGAGAGAGAAGCTGCCACAGGGAAGAAAGGGGGTCTACAGTCCTCAGCTGAACAGTGCCTTAGCTGTCCAGAAGAGAGAGGTGGCCAGGTGGCCTCAGCCCCTGGGCATAGATAACAGTAATTAATTTGCACTGAAGACTTCCAGGCAAAGGAAGATTGTGCTGTTCAACAGAAAGAAAAATGTCACCTAGCATCCCAATATGGGGTCCTCTGCCTGCACAGTAACAGTTGCAATAACCACACTGGCAGTGTCTTGTCATTTACAAAATGCCCTCACATCTATTATCATGGAGTGTGCAAAGAAACTCCAATCAAGCCTCTGTTAGGAGAGGAAATGGCTTACAGGGAAAAGGGACTTTGTTGGAATGGCCAAAGTAAGAGAATGACCAGGTAGTGATACATAGTTACATGGCTTGTTTTATATCCATTAATCCAGGTAGTCATTCAAGATAGAGTAATTGAAGGCCAGAAGATAGCTCAGTGGGTTTGGCAGGCATAAGGTCTGGGGTTCAGATCCCCAGCACCCAGGTGAGTGCCATTTATCCAACATGTAATCCTGGCACTTGGGAGGCACAAATCTTGGATCCTAATATTTTGGAAAACTAGTGGGCAGGAAGCAGAGCTCCTGGAATTAAGAGACCCAGGCTTGGATGCCTGCTGACTCTTATATGCTGTGTGATCTGAAGCAAATGACTTAATTTCTCTGTGCCCTCCTTTTCTCTTTCTTGCAGCACCTACAGGTAGACTTGATGAAAATTAAGTCAGTTAAGTTTCACTTCTGAGAGTACCATCTAACAGTTCCTTTTTAACCTCTGGCCAGCCTGTTCTCATCTCATCTGAATCTAGTTACTATTATCTTTCACCTGAAGTTGTCTTGAGTCTCCTTCAGTTAGTTCCTCCTAGAAAAGCTCCTAGAAGCCCTCTAAAGATGAAATCCAATATCCCTGCCAATAGTTTCTCATACTCACTCCAAAGTCCTCTCTAATGCTGCTCCCCATCTATCTAAAATGGTATGCTGTTCCAAATTTTTCCACTTTAGTGTATATGTGGTATGCACTTGTATGTGAGCATCTGCATGTGTAAGAATACACATTTACATGCATCTACATATAAGGCCAGGGGTTAACATTAGGTATCTCCCTCCACTGCCCTCCTTCTTTTATATTCTCACCTGGTCATTGTCTCACTTGAACCCAAAACTCACTGACTCTGCTAGTCTAACTAGGCAGCTTGCTCCAGGGATCCTGTCTCTGCCTCCCTTTGCACAGAAACGGGGGTTACCAGCAGGCTTCTATGCCCATGTGAACCCCAGCCTTCACACTTGCATGACAAATGATTCACCCAATGAATGAGTTCCCCAGCTCCTCTTCTCTCATACTTTCTTTAGCAGGTGTTTCTCTTCGGAAGATGCCATCCTCTTATTCAGGAGGTCTTCATGTCACAATGTAGGGATCCCAGGCTCTGGAAAATACTCAGTAAGGTGAAGGTACACATGGCTGTTGCATGGCCAAGGTATGCCAAGCTGAATCAGAACTTCTCATAAGCTTTAGATTTATGCCCTATGCCCCATGGCTGTGGGACCAACCTCCCAGATCCCATAAATCACTGTGCTGCAATCTGGCTTCTGAGCTGGGGAGTCTCCTAAGCTCATAGCACTTTGTAGAGACGCTGCCAGAATTAGGCATAAATCTGCTTCTTGATTGAATAAGCAAACACCCCACCGCTGGAAATGATTTACTAAATTACAATGCACAGTGATAGACTCAGGCAATTCAGAGTCTGGGTCTGCTTAGCAACTGGAAAACTTCACTAAAGCATGGATTACTTACTCTGCCTCTGCCCCTCTCTCGTCTCGCCTATGAATTCTCTGCATCCATTGATCATTTAATAAACACACATAAAGTCCCCATACAGAACCAGGGTTGGTATTTGTATGTGAATTATTTTGTTTAAATTGCATTTATACACTAATCCTAGGAAGTTGGCATCAGTCTCTTTCTTGTTTTTCAGATGAAGGAACGGACTATCAGAGTGATTGAGAAGCCTAGTATTTTGCAGCTAACAGGTTGTAGAGCTCAGACTCGCCCTTGAAATCATCCACCAATGAGCCCCCAACTTTGTCTATTGGAAATAGACCATCTATTGTCAAACTGTCAAGACACCAGGCCCTTTTGCTGCCTCCTGAGATGTCTTTCTCTTTGCCTACTCAGAACAGGATCCAAAAAGTCACCATATCTACACACATCAGTGGCTTACTGTAACAGAAATATTTTTTTCTCTCTACTGCTTGCTCAATCTACATGTTTAATGAAATGTAGCTTGGGGTCTCTTAACTACATGGTTGCTCAGGCAATTAGGCTGGCAGACTCTGCCCTCCTGTAGTGTACCATTCAGAGCATGGGATTCTTGGCCATCGAAGCAAGAGAAGTTGAACAGAAGATTTAACACTGACAGATCAATTCCTTCTGCTGGAAGATACACCTGACCCTACTGCTTAAAAGCTACTGCATATATCAGTGTTCCCAACTAGGCACAAGGTAATTACATTCAGTTTTGTCCATGTCCTCATGGAACTCTTATAGCTTACCCTTCTACAGCACCTCAATCTCATTCATGGCTTTGTTCATTCAACATCATTTCCCTAGCTCCTGTGATTCATGGGGGCAGTGGGCTGTCAGGAATGCCGAGATGAACAAAAACACACACCATCTTTCCAGTTGAGAAGCAATATGATTAGAAACACATCTATTAACCAAATAGGCATTTCAACAAATTAGAATTGTGTCAAGTCGTATGAAAGCAAGCAAATCATTCTCTGACAACCTGCAACAGAAGTGTGAATTAACCTTGGGACTGTGGAAAGCTTTGGTGTAAGTAAAGCTTTAGACTACAAGGAACAGTACCCACCCCTGGACAAATTAAACAGAAAGAGAATTTAATCAACAGATATTGAGTAGCTTACCCACATGAAGCTACACAGTCCCTAGTTATTTTAATTTGGAGTCTGAGGCAGGTGTATTTATTTGACTGAAGAGTTCTTTTTCTTCCCTAACTCCAAGATTATTCTAGAGACAAAGGCATCAGGATTTGTTAGTTTTCAGGTAACACAAAATTAATGACAAGTGCCCATCATAGTTACTCTTCGAAAGTTAATGGTGTGGCTGAGTCAAAGCACTATAATAAGAAGGAGCTAGAGGAAGTACCTAAGGAGCTGAAGGGGTTTGCAGCCCCATAGGAGGAACATCAATATGAACTAACCAGTACCCCCCAGAACTCCTTGGAACTAAACCACCAGTCAAAGAAAATACATGGTAGAACTTGTGGCTCTAGCTGTATATGTAGCAGAGGATGGTGTAGTCAGTCATCAATGGGAGGAGAGGCCCTTGGTCCTGAGAAGGTTCTGTGCCCCAGTATAGGGGAATGCCAGGGCCAAGAAGCTGGAGTGGGTCAATTGGGGAGCAGGGGGGAGGGGATAGGGGATTTTTGGAGGGGAAACTAGGAAAGGGGATAACATTTGAAATGTAAACAAAGAAAATATCTAATAAAAAAAGTAGAAAAAAAGAAAGGGGGCTCCTCTTAGTCTTCTCTCATTTTTTTTTAAAAAAAGTCAGAATCATGAAAACATAGAGAAGATAATATAAAACCCACTTGCCCTACTGTGCTTCAACAGTTACCAGCTCCATTTTTCTTTCTCTACACTCCTTCTCATTCTCCTCCGCCTCTGTATTTGTATTACAGTTTGGAAGTCTATGCTGCCATACAATTTTAAATGTACTTCTCAACTGAAGGATGTATTTGTGGAAATTTTCAACCTTGATGACATGATCACGCTAAAAATTACCAATTATTATTTTATATCACCAAATATCATTATTTACATACCACTGGTCATCATAAACACCTAAGTTCAGTGCAATGGAACAGAATCCAAATGAAGTACAAACATTAGGCTGAACAATATGTTTCTCATCTGCTAACAAGAAAGTTAGCACTCTGATTTAATTCTTCCCATTAGCTTGGACAAGAAATAAAACAGCAACATATATTTAGTCTTAGACATAGTCATGTATACAGAGGCCATCATACTGAAATATGAACACAGAGATAGATACACAAACAGATATAGAGGTAGGGACAAACTTAGATATAGGCACAGGCAGAAACATAGCTAGGATAAAATAGTCATGCTTTTTGATGGATTGCTCACAGTCTAAATATTGCCAATTATTCTTTTATCGCCTATATTTCCTGTAAATTTGTGGTAGGTCCAGAGACTTAATTAAACTTGAGTTCAACTAATTAGCAAGAAAGTATTGGGAGATGTGCCTTTTCATTAAAAATTTCCATTCATGTCATGCAATTTCCATTGGTAATCAATGACTATATCCATTCGTGAAAATGTGTTATTAACATTATACTATTTTTCTTTGTTCATTATCTGGGATGCCAAAGTATTAAGAGAAAGCTTATTGTTACTTTTCATTCAGTAGCTGCTGGAATCAAAACCCAGTAAGGACCGACAGAAGTGAGGAAAACAGAAGTGAGTGTGGCTCATGTTTGAGCGCACAGTTGGTCATGGTAGAGAAGCCATAGCAACAGGAGCAGGAGGTGGTTGTCCACGTCTGGCAGGATGGGGAAGGGACACCAGGGAGTCTGCCATTCTGCTGGCTTTCTCCACTTACCTCCTTTTGTTCAGCTCAGGACTCCAGGGCATGGGCCAATGCCACTGACATTCACAGCGGGTTTTTCTTGATCAGATAATTGTATTGGAAATGCCCTCACAGATGCACTTAAAGATGGGGCTCATGAAAATTTCCCAGATATTTATCAATTCAGCCTACTCGACAGTGAAGCATTACATTCTTCCTTTTATTTACAAGTTTTCGAAACAACAATTTGTTTTTCTGGCATTTTTCAATAATAAAGTCAATTTTCTTCTTAGACTCATCATGGACATGAGAACACTTTCATGTTTGAATCCATCCAGTGGGCATTCGTAATGATGTTGTGGCTGCTTTGTGCTTAGCCACTAGGATCTTAGCCGTACTGGTTTCCTTGTCTCTATACTCAACCTAGCAGTTCATTTGCAGCTTTCTAACTTCCTCAGGTAAACACACAAGTCTTCTACTTCAGCCCGACACATACTTTCCCCCCCCCCCCCTGTTTTCTAATTATTTGGTGAAGAACTGCTATCTAGAGATTATGATATAGGTCCTGGATGACCATGGCTACTGAATTCCTCATTGCTGTTAAGTCATTTCAGTGGCCTCTGCCACACTCAACCCTCTTCTTCTTTAAGTGTCAATGAGATAGAACATATGCTTTGTAAACAAATCCAACCCAAAGATGTGGCACAGTGGGTAGAATTACATGGAAAAACTATGGGAAGCTAGGGCCGACCGAGGTCTTTTTCAGAGGCCACGATGAAAGGACAAAGAGAACTCCCCTTCTGTGTTTCTGCCCAGAGGTAAACTTGGCTAGGTATGATCTGGGGATGATGCCAGGGCCTTGTAGGCCTTAAGGTTTTGGTTCCTGGGAAACCACCTTTCACTTCTGAAAGGCTGTGGTTGTCAGTCCTAAGGTAGTTGTGTCTGAGTTATGTGTTCTCTTTGCTAATGTTATTTAATTGAGCTTTCTCATGATCTTGGCCCATTTTTCTCCCTGCAAAGAGTATATAAAAGCTATACTTCTTAATATACTTGCTTGGCATAAGTTATCGGTGTATGTAGTACCTCCTAGTCTTAGCTTTCTGTGTTCTTTATTTTCTCATCTCTGGTCTACCCACCTTGACACTTTGCTATTTGGGATTTTTATCTTGGGTTCAGGTAAGAAAACCAAACGAGATAAAGCTAGGGACTTTCTATTGAGATAGTTTTGTGTCACAATGAGAGAATGGGGGAAGCAAATCAAAGTCAAAAGGATAGACAATGTCATAATAAAGGATCTATTTAGAAATGCGTTTCATGGTATCTGCACATACTTTGGGTGGACTAGAATCAGAAAGATTATGCACATACTATTTCAATACACCAAATATGGAGTATTGTGGTCCTGAATTAGAGCAGGAGCCCATGAGGTATTTGAGAAGTTAGTAGGAGCACACTAGAAATACTGAGTGTATCTGATGGAGCAATAGGAAAAGTCCAAGATTTCTGGTTAGTCTAGGGAAACCCAGCAAGAGTAGCTATGTAGGAAAAAATAAGACTTTGTGAGGAAAACAAAGAATTGTTTTCAGGATATGATCATTTTAAGAAGCTTACATGTATGCAAGTAGAATAAATTAAATGTCTAAAGCTAGAATTTGACTAAAATGTAGAATTATCTCATTATGACTCTCAAATATACTGGCTCTTTCTGGGCAGTCAGAAAAAATGCAAACATGTATGTTTGCCTGTCATTTCTTTGAGCTATGGCTAAAAATTATTAGTCTGGTTGACATTAGGCTAAGAGTTAATATTTCACCCCCTTGTTGCTGAACAAGCTACATTACATGTTGGCTACCTAATTCTACTGTATAGTTAAATGACCCACAGTTACATCATTTCTCGTGAGTATTCATGTAAGAGCCAGAGGCCTAGAAGACAGCACAGATGTCTAGATATCCACAAGGGGAGAATAGGGATAAAAAAATTGAGAAAGTACATGCAAGGCTTTATTCCCAGTAAACACAACATATTCAGAGATGGAGAGGTTTGATTGTGTGATGAGTGACACCCCAGAGATACTTATGAGCCCTGAATGATAGCACTGAAGGCTCACAGGTACTATAATATCTTCTTTTAAAAAATTTTTATTAGGTATTTCCCTCATTTACATTTCCAATGCTATCCCAAAAGTCCCCCATACCCACCCCCCACTCCCCTACCCACCCACTCCCCCTTTTTGGCTTGATGTTGTAAAGAATCTGAAATGGAGCTGGAATTCAGAACCTTGGATGGCTCCTCCAAACAACTCCTTATAGGCCCCTCCAATGGTCAGTGCTATTTACATAAATTTATATGCCTACATATTATTCACTTAATTGTAGAGAAAGGAGTTTCTCTATGTAAAGGACAATAAAAGGAATAGTAGGAAAGGGGTGCCAAAGCTGAAAGGCCATACAAAAATGTGGAACACCAATAGTATAGTCATTTCAGCTAAAGTGGTAGAAGTTAACAAAGAACTACTGCAGACGTGTGCCAGATAAGCATGGTGCTCAACTTGAGGATAGATACTTTTAGGAAGTCAGGAAATATTTCTTTAAAAAAGTTATATTTTCGCATATAATGCTGACAACAGAAGGCATACAGATAAAATGGGGACAATTCCAAGCACTGCAACATTAGGGTAAGTAGCTGGCCTGGAGCTCTCTGTTTACACCAGGCTTGCCTTGAACTTGAAGAGATCCACTTGGCCCTGCCTCCTGAGCACCAGGATTAAGGGTGTGCACCATCACATCAATTCACAAAGCATCCAATACTAATATTCTGTGTGAATCCCAGCCATCTAGTTACCTGAGTCCCATAGCAATGCCATGCGAGCAAGGGAAGTGCCTGAGCAAGGCCAGGCTAGGATCATATGAATATTGGTGTTAATGAGTCCTAATTTGTAGTCACAGAGGAGCCAGACCTGGCTCTCCCTGTACCTCTTTCATGTCTTTACCTCAAATTCCACGTCTCCACGTGATTATTTTTCTATCCTTTCTGTTTTGTTTAACTTTTTATTGATTCTTTGTGAGTTTCACATCATATACCTTAGTCCTGCTTATCTCTATGTCCCCTCATATCTATCCTTCAGCCCTTGTAGCCTTACACACACACACACACACACACACACACACACACACACACAGACACAAACACACAAATAACAACAAAAACAAATCATAAAAAACAACTCATTCTAGAAACTGTATTGTGTCACAGTGTGTTCTATAGTATGCCCCTCTGACCATACATCTTCACTTGCAAATGTTCATTGCAATAAGCCATTGGTGACACCATCAATATTGAATCCTTACTGGGCCTCCTCCCATTAATCCTGTTGTTGCTTTATGTCTTGGAGATCTTAAAGGTTTGTACCTATAAGAATGGCCCTTTTGTGAGTCATAACTGTTTGCACATGACATAGATTTGGGGATAAGCCAACTCAGAGCCCTGGATCTGGGCCTGGGTGGTAGTTAAGGTGGTCAGCATGATGGCTCTCCCTTATCTGCATTACCAGGACATCCTTCCAGCACTGCTCCAGCTAAGCCATTCAATGCCACCATTAGCAGGAGGCTGGGTAAGTTCTCCTGGTCTCTTGCCCTTGGGGCCAGCTCACCCATATCCACACCTTGAGGGCCAGCTCCACTGTATTGCCCAGGGGAGTTGGAGGGCTTGAGCTCTGGAGTCCAGTGAAAGGGCAGGGATAGCTCTCCTGCTCTCATGCCCTTGAAGCCAGCTCTCCCAACTATTGCAGGTACCAAGGGAGGAGAGCATTACCGTCACCCTGACACCACCTCAGGACATATGAGTGATGGTGCCACTTCTCCCCTGCTCTCATCCCAGGGTCCTGCTCCTCATCTATGCCCCTCCACCAGGGTAAGTTCTACTGTGCTGCCTAGTCAAGGTACTGCCACTTTCCTAATTACTGCAGCCAGCAAGGAACAGGACCAGAAAACCAGCTCTCATGACCCCAGAGCCAGTTCTCCTGATTGTTTCAGGTGATAAGAGGCAATCTAAGGAAGGCATAACCCTTGCACTTATGCCACCCCAAAGCAGTGGAGTAACAGGGCCCTTTGGGGCTGGCCCACCCGCACCCCTGCCACCAGGGCTAGCTCCACTCTGCTGCTTGGGCAAGATGTACAGCCTGCTGTCTAGAGTGCTCCCTCTAGTGAGAGGTGGGACAAGTCCCCCAGACCACTGCAGCCATGGAGGAGCAGGGACAGTTCTGTACAGAACCTGGACATCCATGTGGTGCCTGGCAACTGCCCTGACCAGAAATGTCCCCACGGTCTCTAGTGGTAATATGAGCCATGGATATTAACATTGACTTCTGTCACTGTGTAGCCCCAGACATGGCCCTCAGCAGCAACTTGGGCTAGAACTTTATTGCCCCAGGTGGCAAGACTGGCCACTCACAATAGGCTACTTCTCTCCGCACTTGAGTCTCCAGTTCCATCTCTCTTAGTAGGGCTCAAGCTGCTCTACATCTCTTTCTCTCCCATCTGTCCACAACATACTCACACAGTGTGGCAGCTCACATTGTAGGCTGGCCATGTGACATCCTGCAGCAAGTGGGTACCTATGGTCCACCTGTGCTTTGCCCCCAAAGGGCAGTCTGTGGGTGGCATGGCAGTCTACAGATCTCTGTCTTCCCCCTTCCGAGTTACACTGCCTGGATTGGATTGGATTGGATTGGATTTTTATGTGTCCTAGGCATTAAGCAGCTTTGCCACCAAGCCAGGCATCAAGCTAGGATGAACAAAGAGCTGCCATCTACTCTGCTCCTGACTGATATAAGAACACCACCACCAACCAGGTATCTCTTTGCCCATTGCCAGGGGCCTCTCTGATTTTTTGTAATCCTAATGATCCTAATTAACCCTACAAGGGAAAGTTGAAATATAGACTTGGCCGGCATTAGCAAGATGGAAAGGATAGCTAAACCCCTCTCTAATTAACCTCTTCATACCTTACATTTGATCTTTGGGCTTCTACTTGCAGATTAAAAATCCAACAATTTGCTTCATTTGCCCTCTGCTTGATCACTTGGTAATAATTGCTCCCTCCCAAGGCACCGATGTGACACTTTTGATTATCATTTCCTCAGACTCTCAATGCCACCATAAATCACACCTTCCTATAACATCTTTGTTTTGATATCCTAATGTTCTTAGAACGGCTATAGGCTCAAAGATGTTCGATAAACACTTTCAAACTGATAGCAGGACTTGGGTTTTCATTTCCCTTCTGTATATTTTGACAAGTCAGGTAAGCAGTGCCATGTGCATAGGGAAATGTGCAAATGCAGGAAATTCGCTGTATATTCAATGTCTTTCCATCTGCGTTGAGTGCCCCCCCCCTTCTCTGATTTTTAGTCAGGAACATGGATACTAGCTGAGGCATTTTCATAAGTGCTTGTGACACTGGACAAAGCCAATGTCACCATCAGCCTTCATTCTGTTTTGCTACTTTATGTAATTTTTCTTGCCCCTTCTCAACCTCCTGGAGGCATTCTGATCATCCTTGCTCTGCGATGAGTGGCAGTTTTGCCAGGCGTCAGCTGGCTTTGCAATCTGTGCCCTTGGGAGGCAAGTGATGGGGGTAGAGATTGGCCATCTCAGCCCAGAAAAGCTGTCAACATATATCAAAAGCATGTCTCACAGTCCAAGTAGTTTCTTCATGCCAGGCCAAGTGTCATCATAACAGTCAAATTGAGGCAATGGAGACAGACTTTGCCGAAAGAAGGTAAAATTGCTCAATGATCAGCCATGATTGGGTAAGTGTTGTAAGGAAGGAGAAATGAACAATTTGTTTCAATAAAGAATTTAATGTGTTGTGGTACTGGGTTTGCCAACAGACTTAATACACTGCTGTCCTAGTTGTGCAGGTAAAAGAATGAAGTTCATACAGTAATCTGTAGGTTCCATATTTTCTTGATACCAAAGACATAAGCATTTAATTTTATCTTTCTGCATTGTTGCCAGAGTCCTATTAGAAGGCAGTGGAGAATGCAATGTCTAGTTGTAGATCAAAGGCAGGTATTCCAACTGTCCAGGCCAGAGGTAGGAGATCTAGGCAACCTGAAGAAATAGTTGCCAATAATCTAAGCACAGTCTTCATTCTCTACTGAGGCAGCTGGAAACCCAGGAGAAGTCTGACATCCCTTATGAGGAAACAAATCTTTGCTATCTCTCTCCACAGCTACTGCAAGCCCCACACCCATTCTTTTCTTCTCTCTTGACAATATATAAGCTCTTCACTCTTCAGTCTGATGTCTCTTATCACAATGGAAGTGATTGGTGGTGAATTTAAAACACGGGCATTATCCAATTTCCTCTTTACTTGAAATTCCCCACAAGCTCCTCTGTCCTTTCTGAGCATAAGCTAGGCCCTCACAGTGACACACAGCATGGTTAATTATTACCACTGCTACCTTCTACAACTTGCTTTCTGTCTCCCCACCCCTCCCCCATGCCTGCCATGCAGAAAGCACTTAGTAAGTGTTTGTTCAGTGAAGAGTAAATGAGGCAGAAGTCCCTTGCAGGTCGGTATGTTAAAATTAATATAGTTAAGTGTTTCTAAAAGTATTCTTAACAATCCGTGATTCCCAATCCCTACACATTTATGGGGTCCTTTGTGTGATGGTGGGATCCATGACTCATTTCTAAAGTATAAAATGGTAGGGGTGACAATATAGATATTCTATATACAAGAATGAGATGGGTCTAGTCTTCCCTTTCTGCTGTTTCAGGGAAAGTGAATTGCCATGAGATGAGCCACCTATGGTGGGAAGTCCAGATGCTCAGGAAATAAGGATTCTCTCTATTAGGTAAGGGCAGCTTGCAGCCAGTAGCCAACAATAAACTAAAGCCCTCAGTTTTCTAATCATGATGGATGACTATGTTTTGACAAAGGCTGGACTGAGTGACCTCGACTGCTGTCTGTCATACCTTCAGCTAGGTCCTCAGCTAAGCAATGGTTGCTGTTGAGATTGTACCTTAATACAGCATTGTCATCAGCCTCTGCATGTGCAGTAGTGTGTTAGAGATAGGTTTACATTTATGGTCTGAGAAGTGACTGTTAGTGCTTGCCTATCACCTCCAACCCAGTTCCTTAGCATCCTTTACCTCTCTTCCTTTTAGTAGGCCTATGTCTGAAAGAAGATGTCCTGGATTCACATATTAAGGGGTGTTGCAGATTGCTGTTTGTATGTTCTGCTTCCTCAAGAGTGCCTGTATTTAGGTGCAGTCAGGTGAAAACTTAATTAGTCAGTTAAGGCTAGAGCTGAAAGTTTTAGAGAGGAAGCAGAGAGGCAGAGAGAGGAGACAGAAACGGAGACAGGAGAGGCAAGGTGGTACCTGAAGGAGAGGATAATGAGCCAAAACCACGTGGTCCTAGAAATCATAAGTAACTGGGGATTTCTTAAATAGACAATTGAATAATGTAGGCACATTTGTCCAATCTAGGTGTGCAGCTTGCATCTACATCAATCAAGTTTTGAGTTCTTTGGGTGGGCATTTTGGGGGTTGAGAATTTACTGTTATAAATCTGGCATACAAACAGCAATCCACAACAAAGGGGGACTGAGAAAAAAGGGATGTGTGTTAGTCTCGCCCATATGTGGAGAATGATCCTGAGTACCACTCAGTGGGATGTTCTGGCTAAACATCAGGGAGTCGACTCAGTGTACGACAGCTCGCCTCTTTCCCTTTCTGATGAACTGATCTCTCAAGAGAGACCGTCATTTATGATTCCTCCTCTTTCTCATTTCTTCTTGCCTCTTTAATCCTTTGCAAATATCATCATTTTGTCCATATACCTTTCCTTATTCATTCATATCAGTAGCAATATAACATACAGTTGGATTGGCCTTGTACATTCTACATTAGGTTTGCTTGGGTGGAAAGCAGTCATGTGTGTTTTAGTTAGCATCTACATCATGCTTACAGAAATTCAAGGCTCAGAACCATCATTCTAGAGGATGCTTACAGTGATGACTACATGAAATGTGAAATCATTCTTTGTGATGCCTCAATATATGTACTTTCACTGACACGTCTTCAGTCTACAATTCCAGTGGCAACAACATGGGATTCCTCCTCTTAACTTCACCTCTAGCTGTGTGATTTGCTCATACACTTAAAAAAGAGTTTTCCGATCCAGGACTTTATCTTTGGCTGGTAGACCTCAATCTCTTTTTGTAGGAAAGGCATGTGAACAAATAATCAGAACACAGGGTAAGCAAGGCATTGTACCTCCATCAAACCTCTAAAGCCCAGCTGAGGGAGAATTTGACAACCTTCCCTGAGGCAATTCAGCAAGGTTCACAGGAAAAGCCTGCTTACCCGAGGTCAGGAAGATGGGGGTCAGACATTCATCTGACTGAAAGCAAAGTAGGCAAGGCATGGATTTAGAGCAGCAGTTCTTAGCCTATGGGTTGCAACCTCTCTGGGTGATTAAATCACTGTTTCCCAGGGGTCACTTAAGACCTCACAAAACACAGATATTTACATTATAATTCATAACAATAGCAAAATTATAGTCATAAAGTAGCAATGATTTTCTGTTGGGGGAGTCACCACAACATGGGGAACTGTATTAAATAGTCACACTAGTAGGAAGGTTGGGAACCACTGGTATAGAGACACAACGGTCACTTGAAGGCTCTAGAAACAGCTCGCCCCCTCAGACTTCAAGGTCTGTCAGTGCAGGAATAGATAGGGTGTGGAGTCTGCATTTCTGAAATATGGTAAACACAAGAAAATGCTTTAATAAAGATTCAGCTACAGTTAAATTTTGCACAGGGAAAGTGTAAAATTTCAGTCTGGGCTTACCCTTTTCCACCACTGGATCTTTCAGTGAAACCTGTCAGGCTCTGAGATCAATATTTCCGTTTCTTCTCCTCAGCCTGTCTCCTAGATCCTCTTATCAGGATTCTTCAAACAGGGCCTGTATCTTTCTTAGCTCACACCTGTCACTGTTTGCAATGGAGGTAAGAGAAAACTGCAAAAATTGGGCAGAATATTCAGAGGTACAATTCTCAGCTCTACATGTTCACACTGGGGAATGTGTGTGTGTGTATACATGTGTGCACATGTGCATATGTGCATAAATGAGAAACAAGGAGGAAGGGTCCTGACAGGGAACCGTCGTTCTGGGTGACGTTTAGAGCAGGAAGTCCATTTAAGAATCATCTGTTTCTTTCTTGTCTATTTCGGGTAATGAAACAGTGACCCAGAGCTGTCAACATTTTTTCAGAGTCATAAGGCAGTAATCACATTTGTAGAAAATGTGCAGTAATTATTAATAGCTGTTTCCAAATTGAACTACCAATTAGAAACTTCCTAGAGAAGCCCAGGATGGTTGCTATCTTCTCCTCAGACTGAGAACAAGCAAAATGTTTCCAGAGAAAAGCCAAGGCTACCCAGGAGTGGGATAATAAGCAGGTTAAGAAAATGGTAATAATAGTTATTCATTATACCCAGGTTCAAATTTGGCCTCTGGGTCAATTAATTTTCCTTTCTGTGACAAAAATATTTGAGAAAACCAACTTAAGGAAGATAAAGTTTCTCTGCAGCTCCTGGTTTCCCAGGTTGCTGTGCATGGTCAGTGGCCCTATCACTGTGGGCCTGTAGTCTATGTTCAGTTGCCCCATCACTGTGGGCAAGCAGGGAGGCAAGCATCGTGATAGTGGGAGCACATGACAGTAGAGGCCACTGATCTCAAGATGACTGCAAAAACAGAAATTGGAGACAATGCGTACCTTTTAATACATGCCCTACTTATCTGCTTCTTTCAGTTAAGCTCCACCTCCTTATTTCTGCCCTCCCCAACGAGCCACCACACTAATCCAGCATTGGATTTTTCTATGGGTCAGGTTATTGCTCTCATGATCTAGTGACCTGCTAATGATTGAACCCACCAGCTGGGGACCAAAACTTCAACACCTGAGTCTTTGAGGGGATTTACTTTATATCCAAATGATAATATGAGTCTGTAATTGATAAAATGCAGATAAGAATCTAGGGTAATCTAAATTGTCTGAGTAAACTGTTTTTATAAAGATCTCTAGATATGTCCTATGTTCAGCCAAGTTTGAGAACCAAAATATAGGTGAAAGGGAAAAAGAGAGAGAGAGACTTAAGTCTGTGATGGATTACAAGTATTCTTACTCTATTAATTCATACTTGCAAAAGGCAAAACAGGGATTCATTGTTCATCAAACTAATCCTAGGATTAATGGCTTTTGGCATGGCTGGATCTAGGAGCTCTAAAGAATGTCATTTGCAATCTCTCTCCATCTCTCAGATCTCTGCTTTATTCTCAGATGGGTACTTCCCTATCCTGGCAAAAATAGATACTAATGGCTCAGAGCTTGCACTGTCTTCTTAGCAACGTTGGCAGAATGAGAATGATTACATTCAAATTTTTGAGACCTATGTCAAACCATAGCACAATCCTTGAGTCACTTGCTACACAGGAAACTTTGATAAGCCAGACTAAAAATCATATGTCCAGTCACAATCCTAATATATGTTCCATATTAGGAAAAGAAACTGAGTAATCCCCAGAGGAAAAGTCATGCCTTTTAGAGCTTTAAGTTGAGATGCAGGTCAAGAAAATCACAAAGCAATAGTGTTCTCCATGGATAGATCCAAACAAGGATCTATAAAAGTGGGGCTGAGACCTGAACTTGACTTTTCTGAGTGGAGGTACAGTGCTTGCATGCTGTCTTCTCTTACTCTCAGGTAAGATCCTGGCCCAGGCTACACTAGCTTCAGATATTCTATGAGCCACTAGAACTGCCACTCCTGGGCCAAACAAATAAATTCTGAAACTTTATCTCTGAAATTATAGCCCCAGGCAATTCTGCTTTTCCTTTGTATCACAGAGTTACTCTTTTACCATTGTGAGTTCTGTCTTAACAATGCAGTTTCAGCTAAATACTTTCTGGAGTCCCTTGCAGCTATGCATAGTCATGTGACTATAAGTTAGCCAGTAATCAGCTCATTGACACTTACCTCTCTATATTTCCTGCTTGCTGGGAGAAAGAAATAGATGGAACAAATGATTCAATTCATAAGCAGAAACTTTGTGTTGAGGGTGAGAGCCATCTTTTCAAACTCTGGGCCACCAATGTGTCCTGTGCCATTTTCAGGAAGAAATAAAGCTATCTTTCACTCATATTGCTCTAATTTGTGATTTGTATATCAACTTAGTTTTACAATCTAGCCAATACAACACTGGGGTAATTTTCCCAAGGGGCCTGTTATTAGACTTCTTTGGCCCAATGATCACCATTCTGGCCTTTCCTGAATTTTTACATTATTGATTCATTCCTCACCTAAGATTATGAAGCATATCTCAGGACCCTGACTCTGTAGTTTCACTTTCCAAATGTCTAGCATAAGTGCCAAGGTCCCATAATGATCATATAGTGCTGGGATAGGTAACAGAATGTTGATATCTTATCTCCAACTTATTCCTGGAATATATTTCTAAATGATTCCTTGTTACTTCAAAAGAGAGTACTTCTAAAATCTATGATAGTATCTTTATGGTACAAAGACATCAGGGATCAGCCAGGCACACATAAAATCTCTCTGTTCATCAGAAAGGAATGAAACCCCCACCCCAACACTAAAAGAACTGGCTGATTTATATAGAGATTTATCAATATTCTCTTCTGAGGTTTCTACATAGAGTGATGTAGAGCAGGGAGTTATTGGTAGAGATTAAGTGGTCGAAAGCCAGAAGGGAAGGGAGAGGGAGAGGCAAAGGAGAGGGAGATAAAGGGAGGAGGGGAGAAAGAGAATAAATGAGAGAGAAGATACCCTGAGAAGACAGTCCACAATTTCCACCAGGTGCTTAAAAGGAGGTTTTCTCTTTTGTTTTCAAGATCAATAATTATAAATAGAATTCCTTGGATGGGTGTGGTGGTGCACTCAGAGACAGCTCTCTGTGAGTTCAAGGCCAGTTTGATCTGAATTTCACTATGTAGACCATTTGGTATACATAGTGAAAATTTGTCAGATAAATAAATGATAGATAGATAGATAGATAGATAGATAGATAGATAGATAGATAGAATCTCAAGTTTCGAGCACTGTCATTTCTTCACTGGCTGTTGAATTAATAATTTATTCCCTTTCTGCTTCTGTTTTCTCATCTGAATACTGGAGAATAGAGTATGACCACTCCTCTGAGAACTAAGTAAGCTTACAGAAATAAAGGCAGTTCTACCTCAGAAAGCAGGTTGTATTGTTTACTGGCTTACTGCCTAAAATACAGACTTTCTAGTATGTTGTGGACCCTTGGAAAGAAGGAGTTTATTCTTCTCCAAGACAGAAGGACTGGAGCACTACCGTGTATGAGGTTCATTCTGCTTTGTTAGACCTGGACAGCTCCCAGAAGTCAGGAAGTAATGATGAGCATCCAGAAACATGAGCTAACTTTCAGCTCTATCTGCTTCAGATCGGTAGTTGTCGTCTGGGAGTCATTAAAACTCTCTCTCTCTCTCTCTCTCTCTCTCTCTCTCTCTCTCTCTCTCTCTCTCTTTATATATATATATATATAGTGGATGTTTTATAGATATTCATTGTTTTTAACATATAATTACATGGCATGCTGAACCTAGACACTGAGTTTTTCACATTTAAAGTCTCTGATCTTCAATGATCTCATCTGTTAAATGTTAATAACAATCCCCAGTTTATGGAATCATTCTTTTGTTCCAAGAATGCTTACTGTACACATCCCATATTTTAGGCACATCCTTGGCACTGGTGACTTTACAGTGGAGAATAACCCAGAAGGCCTGCCCCACAGTGATGGTGAGGAATAATAAACCCCTCTGTGTAAAACGCCTTGTCAGTGACAGAGCCTGCTATGGGTGTCATCTCTGCTGCTTCTAGAGTTGCTACAGTCATAGTGACTGTCACTCCCACTATTGCTACTGGGGCTCCCGTAGCCACTGTCCAGGGCATCTGCTACTCTCACCACTACTACAGTCACTGTTATGACTGTTATGATGTAGCTGGAAAGTTCACAAATTCGGATTTGAACCCAAGTCTGATTGTGTTTCAAAGTGTTTGTTAGTGAGACAGAAATGGAGGTAAAATAAAATCCCAAAGTAGACTGTCATTTACTATTCCCAGGGTAAATTCTTTAAGCCTCCAGGTTTTGTTTTTCCAGCATTGCAATTCTCCTCCATCGAATTGTATTCTAATCTAGATGCTGAGTTCAAACAATAATAAGTAAAGTATGCCTGCACTGGAAAGGGCAAATTTAAGGCCCTAGACCAAAAAAATCATCAAAGCATCAGCATTCAGTGTTAAGAAAGGCCTTGAAATCAGATTTCCATATGATGTTTGGGGACTAGAGATGGCAGACTGATAAAATCCAATCTGGGTCCTTTTAGCTTTCTGCATCGGAAGCTGCACATGCAATGATTGTTTCCGGAGGATGACAGTAATCAGAGGCCTCCTTCAGAGAGATGGAGGCAGAATTTGGGTGATCATCACCAGCTCTGCTTCTAGTCATTTTCTCATGAGAAAAACACAGTCAGAAAAGGTAGAAGACTGAGCACCTATCCAGGAAGATGTCTCCTCCTCAGACAGCAGACATATGGCAATCCTTCTGTTTTATGTGCTCAGCGAAGATTCACTCCAGGATTGCACTGTACCCAGCTCTGGACAGTATGCCATGATCTCAGTGCTGCCCTGAGGGACCCACAGGAAATAGTTTCAAACACCCTAGTTTCTGGTGTCATCTGAGGCCAGATTGTGAATGTCTTGGATGCCTAACTCCAGCATGGGGACCTATCCTGTAGGTAATCAGAGCTATCAAAGACAATTATTAACAGAAGAGAGGCCTAGACAGTGCTATGTTTGGCAAAGATCTTTCTTCCATGCAAAATGATGACGGGGTGAGCAAGTCCACAGACTGGGGAGCTCAGACCACAGCAAATCTGTTTAAATATTTTGAAAAACCTGCCAGGTTGGATTGTGAGAAAAAGAACAAATCCAGTTTTCATTTATTCTCAAGAACAGCTGGAAACTGAAAAAAATTATCAATGGGAAATTATCAATGGGAGGAGAGACCCTTGGTTCTGTGAAGGTTATATGCCCCAGTAAAGGGGACTGCCAGGGCCAGGAAGCAGGAGTGGGTAGGTTGGGGGGGGGGAGTGGCAGGGGGCTTTCAGAGGGGAAACTAGGAAAGGGGATGACATTTGAAATGTAAATAAATAAAATATCTAATAAAAAATTAAAATAAAATTTAAGAAAACCCACAAAAACAAAAACATACCTTTGCTCGGGTTATAGTTGTCAGGTGGTAGGGATGCAGCTAAAACAAACTACCAGAAGAGATGGCAACCAAAAAGCACAGACATTTTTTTTTTTCAGATAATTTGACTTTGAGACTAGCTTAATCCATAGGCTCAGACAGACAGTGTTTGCAGAAATCTCAACACTGGCCAATTTTCCTCTACATTAGACCTATTTTAGATGAACAAAATAGCTACTGGTATCTTCAGAGAGTTACTGTTTTCTTTGGAAGTACATAGCCAGAGGGATTCTGTCCCCTTGTGTTCACAAAAAGGCGTACCAGGTCTCAGTGTTCTAGAGAGATGGAGAAAACTGTTCCAAAAAGAAATGACTGGTAGATTTTATTTTGGCTTGTGCTGTTTCACTTTAACAAGAAAAGAAAACGGATCATAAACAAAATCAATAGCTGTACACTCTGCTGATGACCAGGCCCTGCTAGGATGGTTCTCAGTCAGGGGTTCTGAACCAAGGGTGGCTTTCCTTTCCATCCCTGAGGGAACTGGCCATTGTCTGAAGACAATTGTGGCTGTTACAGTTGGAAGACAGGTGAATGAGGATTGCGGTCTGTAAGCAGGTGAGGGCAGGTAAAAGATAAGGCCCAAGCCTGGGAATGGGCAGTGGAAAAAGAAGGAATGCTGAGAGTTTGGGAGGGGGAACAGAGAGAGACAGAGAGGGAGAAGGAGACGAGAAGACAAGATGGAATCTATAGGAGAGGAAGTCGAACTGGATCCACATGGGTTGAAATAGCCACAGAGAGCTATGGATATCATAGAAGAGCAGCAGGGTGATGTAGGACAATTTGTTCAGTCTAGGTGGGCAGCTTGTATCAATATCAATTGAGATTTGAGCTCTCTGTGTGGGCATTTGGGGGATTGAGAATTTACTGTTATAAATCTGACTGATAAATTGTAAGCCTCTGGAGTTTTCTTTATACGGGGCTTGGGGTTTAGAGGCAGTCTTGGCAAACTAGCCGCAGGGGACAGATGACTAGGAATGTGAGTGGCTCGGTGGCAAGCAAACCGTGGGAAATTGGCTGACCTCTGCTTGGGGATAGACATGGGGGCGGGGAGAACGCCATTGCCGCGAGTAGCCGCTGACAGCGTGGATGGACTTTTTATAATTACATGCTACAGGTGAACCAACACTTAGAGAGCATGGCATACCCTTTAAGGGCTCCACAGTACACAATGATCAGCGCAACAGCTGGGACCACTAAGATGCACTCAACTTTCTCCATCAGGGAAGGTGACTAAGCAAGGTCACCTCTCAGTGCATTTGGCTGTTAGATGTCAAGAGCTGGTGTAGGATTCGGTGGCTATGTCTGGCATGCGAACCTGAGTTTGGATCCCCAGAACAAACAAAATTGGATGGGCAAGATGGTCCTTACAGACTGAGTAAAACCAGGAAGATCCATGAAGATCATTGGCTGGACAGTCTAGCTAATTGATGTAATTCAGGTACAGAGAGAAAACTTGTCTAAAAAAATAAAGGTGGAGAACAAGCCAGGAAAAATACCAAATTTCTACTTCTGGTCTTCATGCACGCAGACAGGCATGCACACACACACAGTACATACATCTACACACATATGTGCACATACCTACACAAAATATTCACATACTAAACATACACAACACACACAAACAAACAAATACCTTCCAAAGGGAGAACAGATCACCTCAGAACCTCACACCTCTTCGCTCCTCTGCAAAAATTCTGCAGGTTCCGAGTTATATATAATCCCTCTGGAAAGCTCTGAAATTTCTTCATTATCTTGCTAATCAACAAAGTATCGCCATGCATATTTAAGCTGCATACTCCCTGTCTTAGTTGGGGTTTCTATTCCTGCACAAAACATCATGACCAAGAAGCAAGTTGGGGAGGAAAGGGTTTACTCAGCTTACACTTCCACATTGCTGTTCATCAACAAAGGAAGTCAGGACTGAAACTCACACAGGGCAGGAACTTGAATGCATGAGCTGATGCAGAGACCATGGAGGGGTGCTGCTTATTGGATTGCTTCCCCTGGCTTGCTCAGCTTGCTCTCTTATAGAACCCAGGACTACCGACCCAGGGATGGCACCACCCACAATGGGTCCTCCCATCCTTGATCACTAATTGAGAAAATGCCTTACAGCTGGATCTCATGGAGGCATTTCCTTTCTCTATGACAACTCCAGCTTGTGTCAAGTTGACACAAAAACCAGCCAGTACAACTGACCCCTTGTCAACTTGACATACAAATACATCACTATTAAGCCTCAATCCTTACTTTCTTATTCATTCCCCAATATCTAAATAACTTTAAAAGTCCCAGAGTCTTTACAAATTCTTACATATTAAAATTTCAATCACTTTAAAATATCTAATCCCTTTTGAAATTCAAAGTCTTTTGCAATTCAAAATCTCTTAACTGTGGGTTCCATTAAAGTACTTTCTTACCTCAAAAGGGAAAAATATCAGGGCACACTCACAATCAAAGAAAAATCAAACTTTAATTGTCAAATATCTGGGATCCACTCATGATTTTCTGGGCTCCTCCAAGGGCTTGGGTCACTTCTCTAGCTCTGCCCTTTGTAGCACACACCTTGTCTTCTATGCTCCAGCTGCCTCTACGCCACTGCTGTTGATGTTCTTAGTGGTCATCTCATGGCACTGACATCTGCAAAACACTGCTGTCTTCTGTTGCAACTGAACTGCACTTTCACAAATAGTCTCTTTTCATGATGCAAGCCTCAAGGTGTCTCTGCATGACCCCTTCAGTCCTGAGCCTTCAGCTGCCACTGAGGCTACACCTTCACCAAAGTGCCAAGCATCAACTGCTACCCCTTCATGGTTCAAAACCAGTACCACTTGGGTGACTCTTATATATTACCAGACCTGGCTCCCTAAATGAGGTACAACCATGGCTGCCTCTGGAACACAGCTTCTCTGTGCTCTCAGGAAACACTTCCCAGATGATTTCACCTTAGTGATGCTGGTCTCTTCTTAGTCATTGCTAATTTCTTAGTTCCAGCTAAGCAGCACCTATCATCCCAGTAATGCAAAGGTTTCACTTTAGTAGTTCTGGTATCTTGTTAATCACAGCTGATTCTTCAGCCCTGGCTAACCAAAACCACAGAATCTTCACAATCAAAACAAGGGCCCAGAAATTTCACAAGCCAGGCCTCCATCATTTGCACTGCCCTCAACATTATCTTCCAAGCTCCAACAGAACATTCCACAGAGCTCTTAACATCCCAATGGCTTTTTTAGCTCAAAGTTCTAAAGTCCTTTCACAGTCCTCCCAAAAACATGGTCAGGCTGTCACATAAATATTCTACTCCCAATACCAGATTTTTGTTTGTTTGTTTGTTTTTTGTTTTTTAAACCAGGGTTCTCTAGAATCACAGAACTTATGGAATGTCTCTCTATATTGAGGGAATTTACTGTGATGACTTTCTGTCTGTAGTCCAACTAACCCAACAATGGTTGGCTGTGAATGGGAAGTCCAAGAATTTGGTATTTGCTCAGTCCCACGAGGGTAGGTATTTCAGCTGGTCTTCTGTAAAAGTAGGTTCCAACAGATGTGCTAGCAAGTAAATGTAAACAGAAGAAGAGTGAATCTTCCTTCTTCCAATATCCTTATGTAGGCCTCCAACATAAGGTGTAGCCCAGATTAAGATGTGTTTCACCAAGCCTAGATCTGGGACTTGATTTTTCCCAGGATGTCCTTGAACTCTTAGATTTGATTGCCACATTTTCCTGGGATTAGTGGCATACTTTCCTGGACCTAAACTTTTCATGGCCACTATGCCTCAAGATCTCCATGCCAAGGTCCAGATCATAAACTCGTGTCTTCCAGCCTCAAGATCTAAACCATAGGTGAGTTCTCCAATTCTGGATTGCAGTTCATTCCAGATATAGTCAAGTTGACAATCAGGAGTAGCCATTACTTTCCCCTTACTGCCTCTACTCAAACAGTTCCATAAAGAAGTGTTCCTGGTGACCAGTCTATGGCATAACCACGGCCTAAGTTTCATCTACTCCTGACATCTGATTATTCTAGATAAAGTTCTTTAAAAGGCCAGGATGACTTAGAAACAAAGGTATAACAAGGAGAATCTTCAGGCCCAAGAATCCATCCACTCATTTTCCTTATCCATCCATTGATCTAAGAAAAAAATTACAAATCATTGAATACTTACCAGATACTAAAATAGGTATAAAATTAAAATAAATGTATACCGTAATTACAAAATAACATGTTGGTATACTGATAACATTATGTTAAAATATGCCCTAGAAGCACAGGATACACATGGTCTTCTGGGTCCCCCGAGGATTCAAGGAAGGAGCCAGTGGGAGCCATACTTAAGATAGGGAATGTGTACGAGTTCTCTTGGAGGATTAAGGAGAGAGAGCTGTATGATACATGGTTCGGAAGTGAGCTAGAGCCAGCATCTTACAGATCCTAAATCTGTACACCCTGTGATGAGCTGGGAGCAGAGGGTGCTTGAGTTCCTGGGTTTCTAGGGGAGCTGCCTGGGAATCTAACTTCGGACTTGATCAATCTGTCTTGACATTTCTCTCTCTCCAAAAGTGAATAATTTCCTACTCACTTCTGAGGTGACACATTTTTCTTTAAAACCATGATCTGTAAAATTACATGTCTCAAGAAGCGATTCTCTCAGAAGGCAAGAAGACATGTTCTGGGCCCACATTGGGAGATGTGTGGTTCTGTCCTTTGCCAGGAGAGCTGGGCCAAGCCTAGACACCACTATTGCCAGAGACATTTGGGAGGTAATTGAGAGTGTGAAAGACACTGGCTTCTGGTAATGGATGAGCTTACAGCCCTGGTGTCTTCAGTATAAAAATAACACAGATGTCTAGGAAGAAGGTTAGGCTAACTATAATGGGGGTCAGCATATAGCAGAATCCTACTATGTCATACAAGACAATTGATAAGCCAGCACTTCTTTTCCTCTCCAGTCTCAAATTCAGCTACTGTTCATGAACCTAGCTACACAGAAATTATTTTTTTTCTTTAAATCCACAATATATTTTTCTTATTACATTTTTGTTATATGTGTGGTTTGCATCTGAGTGTACAGGCATGTGCACAAATGCTGTGATCTTCATGTGGAACTATCAAGAATTGTTTTCCTCCTTTCACCATGTGAGTCTGAGGGATTGCAAACTCAGGTTCTCAGACTTGGTTATTAACTTGTTGAGGCAACTTGCCAATCTACCATATTGTCTTTATTCCATAACTATTCAGGGAATATTAGAATATTCTTCTATGGCTTTAGAAGGCCAAATGTACTGTATGCAAATGGGCTTTTTGGCACAACTTCTCCTAAAAAGGCATGTTTTGCAAAATCATCCATGGTACTTTACTTATTCGCAATTGTTTAAATTGTCCATTTAAGGCTGCTGCTATAGTTCAATAATAGAGCACTTACCTAGCACTGCTAAAGCCCTGGATTCTTTCCCAGGATTGAAAATAAACTATCTATCTCTACTGATAGACTAATTCCATAAAGCCCCCCTCCCTTCTCTGTGTGTGCATGTGTGTGTGTGTGTGTGTGTGTGTGTGTGTGTAAGTGTATGACAGACAGACATATAGACCGACAAATAGACACACACACTTCAGTATATGGCAAGGAAGATTAGTCTAATTATAATGGGGGCCTGAACATCACAGAGTCCTAATATATTTTACAAGATAGTTGATAAGCCAGCTCCTCTTCTCTTCTCCAGTCTCAAATTCTACTACTGCTCATCACCCCAGCCATGCAGAAATTATTTTGTTTCCTTAAGTCCACCATATTTTTCTTTTTAAATTTTACTGTGTGTGTATGTAAAATATATCTCCACCCTCACTATGTATCTAGCATTGATAAGTTAACTTGTTATGTTTTCAATATTATTATATACTTTCCCTGCAGGCTTGTAAAATAGATGCATGAATGGATCAATGAAAAAAATGAATGAAGATGTAGAAGAACTTTAATAACTAACATAAGCCATACATATTATCTTTCTTACAAGAAAAAAACTTGATCTTGAGGTAGAAAATCAATCTTGGACTCACTCAAGAGTCAAGCCTCCTTGTTTTTATCTACTCTAACCAATTTCCCTAAAATATTGCTTAATGGTTGCAAGAAAAGTATCCCCAGGGAATTATTGTGGAGTTTGATTTAGAGAGACAATGGGGAAGGAATATCTAAAAATGTAGAACTTGATTATTATTAAAAAATTGTAGTGTGAAAATCCTAATATAACTGTGTTATGTACCCATTCAGTCCATATGGAATATCACTGAAAACCAATCAGTAAGCTCTCTGATTCACTTGCTCTTTCTTTCTCTTGACTTTACCACTTCAGGTTTGTATCAAGAAGAAGCTCCAGGGCCTCCTCCACAAGGACAACTTCTAAATGCTATCACTTGTCTTAGCCACTCGCCTTAGCCAATTTGTGCAAAGTCTAAGACATACACAACTTTTAAAACATTTTCAACAAATCAACCCTGACTTCATTTTATATCAAGATATCTGACCATATGACAGAAAAACATGCTTATGTGAACCTCATTCCAAGAACAGAAGTATCTGGAGTTGTATTCTTCATGGTTCTTCAGAGATACAGAACCAAGGAGATGTGCAGTGTCAACTCACTTAGCCTTTCCACCAAGAGGTCTTCTGATAATAAAAACTTACCTAATCCATCTCCTGGTCTTTCTCCCCAGATGGAAGCTCCCAGAACTCTCAGACCCCCCAAGGACTGCACCATGGTTCTGACTTCTCAGTCACATGCCCTTGACCTCTTTCTCATCCCACATAAATGTTCAAGCACTTCAATATTCCTTTATAATAAAGACTTGCTCAGTCTGTTATGAAGGTTAGGATGCTTAATCTTCATTGTCAGTTGGACTCCTACAATCACCCAGGTGTGTGTCTGTGGGGCTTTTCAGAAGGTATCAAAGAAAGAGGAAAGAAACACCCTTTTCTTTGCCTCCAGATCTACTGACATATGAAAGCACACTACTGTGGCTACAAGAGTGAATTGAACTTCTGCTGTCATGCCTTTCCTTCCTTGATGGAACATATATTCTGATAATTAATTAAAATAATCTTCTCCTCCCTTAAGTGAGTCTTTGTCAGGTATTTGGTCACAGCAATGAAAGGACTAGTGCAAAAGAGCTGAGCTATACAGACCTATTAGAGCTGATTGTAAAATAATATGAGCAAAATAATAGTTATCATAGTTGAAACAACAAGAAAACCCCTGGCTAAGATAGAGGAGAGCTACATATGTTCAGTAGCCCCCTTCTTTAGGGATTCTTTGATGGTAGTCAGTAGATTTATAGAAGCACAGTGATACCCACAATCTTTCTGTGGGTCTGGAACAGACACAACTATAAACTATACAGTAGATCAGATCTGATAACTGATGCAGTAAAACTGTCTCCTCTGGGCAGGGGCCTAAATAACTGTATCCCATCACTATCACAAAGAAGAGATATTTGGCCTTGTAGTAATGGCAATGGAATAAACAGAATAAAACAGCAATAGCTAGGACTATGTTAACAGAAATGGAGCTATTAACACTCTTTAATAAAATGGTTAGATCACAGGAGATTCTTTTGAGATCCTAACCATCACATATGATCTTTGAAAGTGCTAGAACAGATGGTAAATAGGTTAACAGAAGGCAGGGTTTCATAGGGCGGCTTCCATTAAGTCATCACCCATGATGGTGTAGGACTTCTAGGTAGTGCAGTGTTTTGGGTCTTCTAAAACCTTGGAAGTAATCTAACAAACCAAATTTATTTATTCACCAGATCAGTATGGGATACAATTGTTTGTGACCTGTCATTGGTTCGCTTTTTTAAATGAACAGATGTCTGCTAATCTCTCCCCAGGAAAAGTATCACAAATTGGTATCAAACATAAAGATAAATAGAAGCAAAAGTAAGTTTATAAGGAGCATTGTGTGGCTCCTGCCAGGAGTAGTAAGATACACAGCTAACACTGATTTACTGAGGACAATACTTGATGGGGGAAATCCTGACAGAAACACATTTTCTATAGGTTGAGCCATCTGAAGACAGGGTGTTTATGAGAGAGGAGAGGGATTTTAAAAAGTGAGGTTTTTATCCCATGTGGTACAGAGTGCCACATTTCTGTGATGAAAATGGGGACACACTGAAAATGGTTGAAGGACTAGAGAATACATTGTAATTCCCAAAGACTTGTGTATATGGGATTAAATTTTTGGCAAACCACCGCAGTGGTTGTAATATATGCAACTGAAGTCATGTCCACTGCACAAAGGGGAATTGGCTGTATAAAGTGGGAATACAACTTTACAGTGAGAAAGGGACATGGAGGCTGCATTATCCATGTTATCTCCTGATAAGAGATAGTGTGAGATGCAGCTAGTGGCTTGTAATTTCTTATGCCTCAGGATCAGGAAGAAAGTCTACTAATTACATGTGTGTTAAAGATCCCCTCCCATCATGTGAGCACTTGAACCATATGAGAAGAGCCACCCTGGTGTGGAGAGAGGAAATGAAACAGCTGATAGAGTCTAATCCTCAGGATCAACCTCTAATGCAGAAAAAGATAAAGGGTGCTTCTGGGGCTTTAATTATTTCTTGATGCAGGAAACCACCAAGTATTCTCTTTCTGAACTCCTTGAACTAGAAAGGACTTTAAAGTGAGAAATGGAAGAACCTCTCAGTACGGCTCCTGAGACTAAGAAAAAAAAAAAAAATGGGAGTGGCTGGGATCAGTCTGAGTACCATAGAAGAAGAGAGACTGAATGATTTAAGTACTTGTCACTCCTTGAGACAAAAGCCACACAACCTGAGACAGCACAAGAGAAAGCAGTCCCTGATGGGCTGACTCATATGAACTATTAGACATGGGTCAGCACCAGCTGCAAACTCCATGAATTGGAAGGACTAGATGGAATGGGGGGTGGGAGGGAACTTAGATTGCTAAGAGGTTGGTAGACATTGCTCTGTATGATAGACAGTGTTTGATGTTCAACCTTCCAGAGCAAATAAAAATGGCTTAAGGCCCATTCTACAAGATGCAACCCATACTCAACACTGCTTGGGTGACCAAAAACCTGAGAATGTTCTACTAAAGTGCTACTGTTCTATTAAAAGAACACAGCATTACAATGACTCCTAATGAGATTGTGTCTTACCCAGAGATCAGTGTCTTGGGAGAAGCTTCCCATTGCAGCATATGGGGACAAATCCAGAGACCCACAGACTGTCATTACATAGAAAGTGGGTGGGTGGGTTGGGGAACAGGGCAGCGGGAGGGCATAGGGGGGCTTTGGGGATAGCATTTGAAATTTTTTTTTGTTTTTTTTTTATTATTATTATTAGGTATTTTCCTCGTTTACATTTTCAATGCTATCCCAAAGGTCCCCCATACCCATCCCCCCCAATCCCCTACCCACTCCCCCTTTTTGGCCCTGGCGTTCCCCTGTACTGGGGCATATAAAGTTTGCAAGTCCAATGGGCCTCTCTTTGCAGTGATGGCCGACTAGGCCATATTTTGATACATATGCAGCTAAAGACAAGAGCTCCCGGGTACTGGTTAGTTCATATTGTTGTTCCACCTATAGGGTTGCAGTTCCCTTTAGCTCCTTGGGTAATTTCTCTAGCTCCTCCATTGGGGGCCGTGTGACCCATCCAATAGCTGACTGTGATCATCCACTTCTGTGTTTGCTAGGCCCCGGCATAGTCTCACAAGAGAGAGCTATATCTGGGTCCTTTCAGCAAAATCTTGCTAGTGTATGCAATGGTGTCAGCATTTGGAAGCTGATTATGGGATGGATCCCTGCATATGGCAATCACTAGATGGTCCATCCTTTCGTCACAGCTCCAAATTTTGTCTCTGTAACTCCTTCCATGGGTGTTTTGTTCCCATTTCTAAGAAAGGGTAAAGTGTCCACACTTTGGTCTTCGTTCTTCTTAAATTCCATGCATTTGGCAAGTTGTATCTTATATCTTGGGTATCCTAAATTTCTGGGCTAATATCCACTTATCAGTGAGTACATATTGTGTGAGTTCCTTTGTGATTGGGTTACCTCACTCAGGATGATACCCTCCAGGTCCATCCATTTGCCTAGGAATTTCATAAATTCATTTTTTAATAGCTGAGTAGTATTCCATTGTGTAAATGTACCACATTTTCTGTATCCATTCCTCTGTTGAGGGGCATCTGGGTTCTTTCCAGCTTCTGGCTATTATAAACAAGGCTGCTATGAACATAGTGGAGCATGTGTTCTTCTTACCGGTTGGGACATCTTCTGGATATATGCCCAGGAGAGGTATTGTGGGATCCTCCGGTAGTACTATGTCCAATTTTCTGAGGAACTGCCAGACTGATTTCCAGAGTGGTTGTACAAGCTTGCAATCCCACCAACAATGGAGGAGTGTTCCCCTTTCTCCACATCCTCGCCAGCATCTTCTGTCACTTGAGTTTTTGATCTTAGCCATTCTGACTGGAGTGAAGTAGAATCTCTGTTGTTTTGATTTGCATTTCCCTGATGATTAAGGATGTTGAACATTTTTTCAGGTGCTTCTCTGCCATTTGGTATTCCTCAGGTGAGAAATCTTTGTTCAGCTCTGAGCCCCATTTTTAATAGGGTTATTTGATTTTCTGGAGTCCACCTTCTTGAGTTCTTTATATATATATTGGATATTAGTCCCCTATCCGATTTGGGATAGGTAAAGATCCTTTCTGAATCTGTTGGTGGCCTTTTTGTTTTATTGACGGTGTCTTTTGCTTTGCAGAAGCTTTGCAATTTTATGAGGTCCCATTTATCGATTCTTGATCTTACAGCACAAGCCATTGCTATTCTATTCAGGAATTTTTCCCCTGTACCCATATCTTCGAGGCTTTTCCCTACTTTCTCCTCTATAAGTTTCAGTGTCTCTGGTTTTATGTGGAGTTCCTTAATCCACTTAGATTTTACCTTAGTACAAGGAGATAGAAATGGATCAATTCGCATTCTTCTACATGATAACCGTCAGTTGTGCCAGCACCATTTGTTGAAAATGCTGTCTTTTTTCCACTGGATGGTTTTAGCTCCCTTGTCAAAGATTAAGTGACCATAGGTGTGTGGATTCATCTCTGGGTCTTCAATTCTGTTCCATTGGTCTACTTGTCTGTCACTATACCAGTACCATGCAGTTTTGATCACAATTGCTCTGTAGTACAGTTTTAGGTCCGGCATGTTGATTCCACCAGAGGTTCTTTTATCCTTGAGAAGAGTTAGCATTTGAAATGTAAATGAAGAAAATATCTAATAAAAATGCCTTAAAATAAAATAAAAGTAAAAAAAAATAGAAAGAAATAAAAATTTTAAAAGACCAGGAAAAAAAGTGACACCTTGAAATACTGAGCCTCAAATCATGTCTCTTTACCAAATCCATACTCTTAGGGCTCAGGGAATCCTGTAGAAGAGGAGAAAAGAGTATAAGAGCCAGAGGGGACGGAGGACACCAAAGAAATAAGGCCCTCTGAATCAACAATACCAGTATATACATGAACTCACAGAGACTGTGGCAGCGTGTGTAGGGCCTGCACAGGTCTGCACCAGATGGGGTCGTAGAGTTGAAAGGAAAAATGGACACATATCCCAATAGTTAATCTATAAGCTATCTCTAATTGAGACTCTTTTGAAAATGAGAATTATTTTTCCCAAGGGGTCTCACCAGAGAAACAAACTACTCTTAAGGGCAAGCCATATGGTCTGTACCAAATGGATCACAGAAAAGTGACTCCGTGAAATCTTTGGAGCTAGGCTCCTCATCTCATAGTCCTCTCCTCTCCTCTCCTCTCCTCTCCCCTCCCCTCCTCTCCTCTCCCCTCCCCTCCCCTCCCCTCCCCTCCCCTCCCCTCCCCTCCCCTCCCCTCCCCTCCTCTCCCCTTCTCTTCTCTCCTCTTCCATTCTCTTCTCTTCCATTCTCTTCTCTTCCATTCTCTTCTCTTTGCCCAACAGTTTATTGCACATGTAATATGGTTTCAAGTTTAGCATATTTATGTGATTCTTGAGTGTGCAAACAAGTGAGGTTCCCTGTGCATGTTTCTTGTGCCTTTTCTTGGGCACTTTTTCTTCTATTTGTTTTATCCTATTCCAAGGTGTTACTGTTTGGTTTATTAGAATTTATGATTATCCCATAGAAATCTATTTGTTTTCTAAAAAGAGACAGGAAGAGAGTGGGTTGGATCTGGATGAGAGGGTATGTGGGAAGAAGCTGAGAGGAGTAGAGGGAGGGGAAACTGTAATCAGGATATATTATGTGGGGGGAAAAACTATTTTCAATAAAAGGGGTACAAAAAAGGTAGTTAGTCTAGCAGAGTCTACAGATTAAGGGACGTCAGTGGCTTTGCTGAGCCCCATGATGAAGCCTGATCCTTAGGGACTAGAGGATGCTTTGGCAGATAGGAATGACTTCAAATGCCATGTAAATCAGGTTTGTAAAGTGGTAAAGCAATTGAGAGAGGGAGCACAGAAGCAGCTTAAGAGACTGTCAGGATCAATCAAAGGCAAAAGTGGCTAGATTCTGTTGAGCCTGAATTTGCGAGCAGGAAAAAAAAATGACGAAAAGTCAAACACTTTTGTAGTGAGCTTCTGGAAAGTTGTAAAGCTCTAGTTCACATTGACAGGAGGGATGGAGGAGGTGTGGGTGATTCCAATGGCGTGTGCAGATACAGAGGAAGGAGATCAACTCCTTAAGGAAGCAACCAAGGCTGCTCACATGTAAGGGTCATTCAGGTCAGCTGAAACTGGACATTGAGTTGTATATATGTTACCCCCTTAGTGATGTACAGAATGCATAAGGGTTTTAGTGGATGCTGAAGTTCAGTGTGCTTCATTTCATTGCAACTCCCTAAAGCACAATGGCAGCTATGGATATATCTAGGTACAGAATGGTATAATTGAAAAATATTAACTTTTCTCTTGGGGATGAATACTTATTCAACCTGAAGATTATTTGGTGGACATTTCTCTCCTGCAAGAAAGTATACTGGAGTAAAAATTGGTTCTATTTCCAGGGCTTTTGATCAGCAGCCAGATATGACTGATCAGCAAATAGCAGCCCAGCCTCTTGGATTCTGGAAAGAACTGCAGCAGCAAGGAGATGAGAGTATGACTCTACTTCCCACAGGCACCATGCTGGGCTGAGAAATGCTAGCTGGTCCTGGGAACTCACCAGAAATGGGGATATGTGCTATGGTATTGTTTGATTGAATGAATGCCATGTGCCTGTCAAATTTCTATTAAACGTTTGTGTTTATATCCATAGGTTGCCACTTTTGTCAGGCTTTGATTGTGGAGGGAAACTTCTCACAAGAGGTCTTAATGATTGGCAGAGATTCATAACTAATTAGACAGCCAAAAATAAGTGACTGTTGCCATAGACTAGAAGCTCTATTCTCACAAAATGATCATGTACATATCACTCCCTGAAAGGCTGAGGAAATATCACTACAGAAGAGGATGGTGGGAAGGATACAATGAACATAGATAACCTGGGCAATGTTGGAGGAAACTGACATTCTCTGGGTGTGGGCCTGACTTTAGCACAGATAACTTTTGCTCTGTAGTCATGTCAACAAAATAAGAAAAATAGTGCATCAATACTATAATGATGGCCATAGAGGTATCAGTGTTTCTTAGTAGAATAGGTAGGTCACAGGGTCCTCACCTGGCATTTCAGCCACTACTCCATCATGCCTTTATCCTGTATATGAACTTGGAAGGTGCTAGAACAAATATGACATAGAAAGTTATTGGAAGGCAGAGGCCCATGAGGCAGTTTCTATGAAGCCATCACTCACAATAGTTAGGATTTTCGGTGATGCAGATGTCTTTAAGTCACTCACACCCTGGTAAGCAAAATCTTATTCATGCTCCTGAAAGTGAGCCAAATCAATTCATTGGTTGAGCTTCAATGAAGTAATTTCTTTGATCTGTCATTGGTAAGCTATCTGAGGTAAACAGACAGTTGTTCACATGTCCTCAGGAAAAGTAACACAGCATTAGCTACATCCCACTTATAGCTACCAGAATAATCCATTTCATGCACAGTAGTAATAATATCTTATGATGCTAAAGAACTTGGATTGGGTGACTCATTAATGTGTATTGGGTCAAACACATTCTCCTCAGTCTAATATTTAATGGCTTGCCCTTACATCTTCAATATTACTGTCCAGTCTGGTTCATCCTATCTAATTAGGCTAAGTTCCTTTAGAACCAACTAATCTGTGTTCAATTTTGATGTCATAAACTCTGACATCCACATATTTTACATACATATCATATAAGAAATTAAAGTTCAATAAGGCTGAATCACTTGTCCAAGATCATTAAGCCAGAATCGAAACTCCAGATTTTTTTAAAAAAGAACATAGGATCTCTTTTGAGAAGTATAAAGCTTGAAAGTATGTGAAAGATGGCCTTGGTCTACACTCAGTTTCTCTTAACAAAGGATTGTGTAGAAATGGGAAGGAAAGTGTAGGAACTCGCATACCCTTGGGTGTCTTAGATGCTGTGGGATCTAGTTTAGGTGACCTACTTCAAAGGGAGTGGGGGTCAAAACCAATATCAAGATGACCCAGAACAAAGTCATTAATTGTACTTCTACAATTTAGAAAAAAATGTTTCCCAACTCTCTTTCCACATGGAAACACCGGTAGGGACATTGAGGGAAAATGAGTCAATACTAAGCAAGAACCCAAGAGTTCATCTGTGCTTTTGTCTCTGCCTAGGTTGAGCTGTGTCCCCAGGGTGAATAATGAATGGTACATGGTTATAATGTTCAAATGTTCCAAGTCAAGGTAGTTAACATTTTATGTGTCTTTTACAACTCTCTTTCCCTATTGTGGTATATTACAATGAACATTTGTCAGATGATATAGTTACAAAGTGTTTGGAGAATTTTGACAGAAATCATAGTTTTCCTCAAAATGTATCATGAAATATAAAAACTAATGTTGAAATATTTTAATAGCAATAGAACTATCATTTGATAGTACAGTTAGCAGCTTATAAGGCCTGGAGAGATGGTTTTGAATTGAAAAGCACTGGCTCTTCTTCCAGACGCCCAGGTTTGATTTCCAGTTACCACGTGGTAGCTCACAACTATTAGTAAATTCCAATATTAGTGGATCCAACAGACTCTTTTGACCTCTATGGGAACAAAGCATACAAGTGGTACACAGGTATACATGCAAGTAAAATGTGCATGAGCGCGCGCGCGCACACACACACACACACACACACACACACAAATTAGAAGCTCGTTATACAAATATTGCAAATATCTTGACCTATCATCCTTTTATCCTTCAAACTATTCATCCATCTATTTCTTGACGTAGGTATTATCTAAAGAGTGTGAAACTGAGATTTCCAGTGCCCCTGTCTCATTAGCTAGCACCAGTCATTCTGTTTAGTAAAGAGTATGCAAAACTGAAGTAAGTTCAGAAAATTCAGAAGAGGTAGGGACCCAGTAGCCAGAAAATCTACTCAGGAATTGCTCTCCAGTTCCTAGAGAATGATGAGCTCTGCATAGATAGAAAGATTCAAAGACCTGTGAAGTTCTTTATAGATAGGATGTATGCAGGTTGTAAAAGGGAACCAAACTTCCCTAACCGGGAGATAATTAAACAAATCAAAAAAAAAAAGTGAGACAAAATTCAAAATAAATACTATTATATCAGAAAATGTAATTTGTGTAAATATCTTTGAAAACTTTTTCTCATTTTTTTCATGAGTTTTTAGTGAGACAAAATTTACAAAACATACAATTAAGATTTTTTAGGTACACTTCTCCAAAATTGACCACATAATAGGTCACAAATCAGGCCTCAACAGATTCAAAAATATTGAAATTGTCCCATGTATTCTATCAGATCACCATGCACTAAGGCTGATCTTCAATAACAAAATAAATAACAGAAAGCCAACATTCACATGGAAACTGAACAACACTCTTCTCAATGATACCTTGGTCAAGGAAGGAATAAAGAAAGAAATTAAAGACTTTTTAGAGTTTAATGAAAATGAAGCCACAACGTACCCAAACCTTTGGGACACAATGAAAGCATTTCTAAGAGGGAAACTCATAGCTATGAGTGCCTTCAAGAAAAAACGGGAGAGAGCACATACTAGCAGCTTGACAACACATCTAAAAGCTCTAGAAAAAAGGAAGCAAATTCACCCAAGAGAAGTAGACGGCAGGAAATAATCAAACTCAGGGGTGAAATCAACCAAGTGGAAACAAGAAGAACTATTCAAAGAATTAACCAAACGAGGAGTTGGTTCTTTGAGAAAATCAACAAGATAGATAAACCCTTAGCTACACTCACTAAAGGGCACAGGGACAAAATCCTAATTAACAAAATCAGAAATGAAAAGGGAGACATAACAACAGATCCTGAAGAAATCCAAAACACCATCAGATCCTTCTACAAAAGGCTATACTCAACAAAACTGGAAAACCTGGACGAAATGGACAAATTTCTGGACAGATACCAGGTACCAAAGTTGAATCAGGATCAAGTTGACCTTCTAAACAGTCCCATATCCCCTAAAGAAATAGAAGCAGTTATTAATAGTCTCCCAGCCAAAAAAAGCCCAGGACCGGACGGGTTTAGTGCAGAGTTCTATCAGACCTTCAAAGAAGACCTAACTCCAGTTCTGCACAAACTTTTTCACAAGATAGAAGTAGAAGGTATTCTACCCAACTCATTTTATGAAGCCACTATTACTCTGATACCTAAACCACAGAAAGATCCAACAAAGATAGAGAACTTCAGACCAATTTCTCTTATGAACATCGATGCAAAAATCCTTAATAAAATTCTCGCTAACCGAATCCAAGAACACATTAAAGCAATCATCCATCCTGACCAAGTAGGTTTTATTCCAGGGATGCAGGGATGGTTTAATATACGAAAATCCATCAATGTAATCCATTATATAAACAAACTCAAAGACAAAAACCACATGATCATCTCGTTAGATGCAGAAAAAGCATTTGACAAGATCCAACACCCATTCATGATAAAAGTTTTGGAAAGATCAGGAATTCAAGGCCAATACCTAAACATGATAAAAGCAATCTACAGCAAACCAGTAGCCAACATCAAAGTAAATGGAGAGAAGCTGGAAGCAATCCCACTAAAATCAGGGACTAGACAAGGCTGCCCACTTTCTCCCTACCTTTTCAACATAGTACTTGAAGTATTAGCCAGAGCAATTCGACAACAAAAGGAGATCAAGGGGATACAAATTGGAAAAGAGGAAGTCAAAATATCACTTTTTGCAGATGATATGATAGTATATATAAGTGACCCTAAAAATTCCAACAGAGAACTCCTAAACCTGATAAACAGCTTCGGTGAAGTAGCTGGATATAAAATTAACTCAAACAAGTCAATGGCCTTTCTCTACACAAAGAATAAACAGGCTGAGAAAGAAATTAGGGAAACAACACCCTTCTCAATAGCCACAAATAATATAAAATATCTCGGCGTGACTCTAACGAAGGAAGTGAAAGATCTGTATGATAAAAACTTCAAGTCCCTGAAGAAAGAAATTAAAGAAGATCTCAGAAGATGGAAAGATCTCCCATGCTCATGGATTGGCAGGACCAACATTGTAAAAATGGCTATCTTGCCAAAAGCAATCTACAGATTCAATGCAATCCCCATTAAAATTCCAACTCAATTCTTCAACGAATTAGAAGGAGAAATTTGCAAATTCATCTGGAATAACAAAAAACCGAGGATAGCAAAAACTCTTCTCAAGGATAAAAGAACCTCTGGTGGAATCACCATGCCTGACCTAAAGCTTTACTACAGGGCAATTGTGATAAAAACTGCATGGTACTGGTATAGAGACAGACAAGTGGACCAATGGAATAGAATTGAAGACCCAGAAATGAACCCACACACCTATGGTCACTTGATCTTCGACAAGGGAGCCAAAACCATCCAGTGGAAGAAAGACAGCATTTTCAACAATTGGTGCTGGCACAACTGGTTGTTATCATGTAGAAGAATGCGAATCGATCCATACTTATCTCCTTGTACTAAGGTCAAATCTAAGTGGATCAAGGAACTTCACATAAAACCAGAGACACTGAAACTTATAGAGGAGAAAGTGGGGAAAAGCCTTGAAGATATGGGCACAGGGGAAAAATTCCTGAACAGAACAGCAATGGCTTGTGCTGTAAGATCGAGAATTGACAAATGGGACCTAATGAAACTCCAAAGTTTCTGCAAGGCAAAAGACACTGTCTATAAGACAAAAAGACCACCAACAGACTGGGAAAGGATCTTTACCTATCCTAAATCAGATAGGGGACTAATATCCAACATATATAAAGAACTCAAGAAGGTGGACCTCAGAAAATCAAATAACCCCCTTAAAAAATGGGGCTCAGAACTGAACAAAGAATTCTCACCTGAGGAATACCGAATGGCAGAGAAGCACCTGAAAAAATGTTCAACATCCTTAATCATCAGGGAAATGCAAATCAAAACAACCCTGAGATTCCACCTCACACCAGTGAGAATGGCTAAGATCAAAAATTCAGGTGACAGCAGATGCTGGCGAGGATATGGAGAAAGAGGAACACTCCTCCATTGTTGGTGGGATTGCAGGCTTGTACAACCACTCTGGAAATCAGTCTGGCGGTTCCTCAGAAAATTGGACATAGTACTACCGGAGGATCCAGCAATACCTCTCCTGGGCATATATCCAGAAGAAGCCCCAACTGGTAAGAAGGACACATGCTCCACTATGTTCATAGCAGCCTTATTTATAATAGCCAGAAACTGGAAAGAACCCAGATGCCCCTCAACAGAGGAATGGATACAGAAAATGTGGTACATCTACACAATGGAGTACTACTCAGCTATTAAAAAGAATGAATTTATGAAATTCCTAGCCAAATGGATGGACCTGGAGAGCATCATCCTGAGTGAGGTAACACAATCACAAAGGAACTCACACAATATGTACTCACTGATAAGTGGATACTAGCCCAAAACCTAGGATACCCACGATATAAGATACAATTTCCTAAACACATGAAACTCCAGAAAAATGAAGACTGAAGTGTGGACACTATGCCCCTCCTTAGAAGTGGGAACAAAACACCCATGGAAGGAGTTACATAAACAAAGTTTGGAGCTGAGATGAAAGGATGGACCATGTAGAGACTGCCATATCCAGGGATCCACCCCATAATCAGCATCCAAACGCTGACACCATTGCATATACTAGCAAGATTTTATCGAAAGGACCCAGATGTAGCTGTCTCTTGTGAGACTATGCCGGGGCCTAGCAAACACAGAAGTGGATGCTCACAGTCAGCTAATGGATGGATCACAGGGCTCCCAATGGAGGAGCTAGAGAAAGTACCCAAGGAGCTAAAGGGATCTTCAACCCTATAGGTGGAACAACATTATGAACTAACCAGTACCCCTGAGCTCTTGACTCTAGCTGCATATGTATCAAAAGATGGCCTAGTCGGCCATCACTGGAAAGAGAGGCCCATTGGACACGCAGACTTTGTGTGCCCCGGTACAGGGGAATGCCAGGGCCAAAGGGGGGGAGTGGGTGGGTAGGGGAGTGGGGGTGGGTGGGTAAGGGGGACTTTTGGTATAGCATTGGAAATGTAAATGAGCTAAATACCTAATAAAAAATGAAAAAAAAAAAAAAAGATTTTTTAGGTACATAATTCAATGGCATCCAGCCTGTCCACAGTTGTGTGCAACCATCTGCTCTTGTCAGCTTCAAAACAGTTTTATCATCCATAAAACCCTCCCTAATTATCAATATATTCCCCTCTCCATCCCTTGGTAACTTCTTCTCTTCTTTCCCTCTTGGTGCATTGACCTACGAATTTAATATTCAGAATATGCCACAAACTCTAAAAACTTAACAGCAAAAAGAAAAACTCAACATTGAGAATGGACAAAGGAACAGAGATTTTGGGGAGAGGATATACAACTGGCCAACAAGCACTTAAGAAGACATTCTGTGTCATTAGTCATTAAGGAAACGCACATTAAAACCTGTGATGGCATTCCCCTTCACACCTGCTGCTTGCTGCCATACCTCCCACCATGATAAACTCTTATCCCTCTGGAATTGTAAGCCATGTGCAGTTATTCATTGTAAAAGGTGCTTTTGATCATAATATTTTATCACATTTTTTGGGTGAAGACATACAACTGGCCAACAAGAACTTGCAAAAGCATTCTGTGTCATTAGTCATTAAAGAACTGCACATTAAAAGCTGTGATGACATTCCACTTCATAACCACACTGATGGCTTTAGTATAAAACAGAAAATAACAAGTGCTTGTGAGGGTACAGTGACACAGAAGCTTTTTTTTCCATTTTTTATGAGATATTTTCTTTATTTACATTTCAAATGTTATCCCCTTTCCTGGTTTTCCACCTGAAAACTCCCAATTCCCCCCCCCCACTCACCAACTCACCCATACCCATTCCTGCTTCCCTATCCTGGAATTCCCCTACACTGAGGCACCAAGGGCCTCTCCTCCCATTGACATCCAATAAGGCCATCCTCTGCTACATATGCAGCTGGAGCCATGGGTCCTTCCATGTGTACTCTTACACAGAAACTTTTGGGCAACTGAAAACATGAAATAGTGCAGGCACTTCAGTACATAGTACATGTGGTTTCTATGTAATCTCATGCATCCAATACCAAGTATACATCCAAGATGGAAAATATAAGTTAGTCTAGAAACTTGAACACAGACACTTAGAGTGATACTCTTCATAGTAGACAAAATGTAGAAGGAACCTGTAGTGGTTTAAGTGAGAAATATCTCTCATAGGGTATTTGAAGAGGTAGTCCCCACTTGGTGGCTTCATTTGGGGAAATGGTGAAGTCTTGCGGAGGAAGTACAACATTGGGGCTTATAAACTATGAGAGATTATAGACTCCCCCATTCTCAGTTTGCTCTCTCTTCTTTGTGTTTTTGATTGAAGATACGAATCTCAGCACTGTGCTGCTGCTGCCTTCCCTGCTGCTGGCTGCCATGCCTCCTACTATGATTGGCTTTTGTCCCTCTGGAACCATAAGACAAGACCAGTTATTCATTGTATAAGTTGCTTTTGCTCATAGTATTTTATCCCAGCAACAGAATGCATACACACCCTAAATGTCCATGTTTTCTTGGCTCCTTCTGTAATTGATATTCCAGTTCAAAGTAAGTTGTTCTAACACAAATTTTAATTTTACATTATTTTGAAATAAAGTACACATTTCCATAGCAACTCCAAGAACATATACAGAGTCAACTAATCTGAGCCTCGGGGGAGCTCACAGAAACCAAACTACCAACCAAAGAACAATTAGGGGCTGGATCTAGACCCTCTGTGTCCCCCACACACTTGTACCAGATGTGCAGCTTGGTCTTCATGTGGTCCCCTAACAATTGGAGTGGGGGCTGTCTCTGACTCTGCTGCCTACCATTGGATTACCTTCTCCTACTTGGATTGCCTGGTTGGGCCTTAGTGGAAGAAGAAGTGCTTAGTTTTTCTGGGACTAGATGTCTCAGAATAGGGTAGTACACAAGGAGGACTTCCCCTTCTCTGAGGAGAAGTGCATGGGCCAGTTAGGGAAAGGATTTGTATGGGCATGACTGGGAGAAGAAGAGGGAGAGAGGGAAGGTTTTGATTGAGATTTAATGTGAATTTAAAATTAAATTATGGAAAGAGATGAAATGAGTAAGGCTCAAAGCAGTGAAAAACGTTGCACCTGGCTTCTTCTTAAGCCCATTCTTTGCTGTGCCTTATTCAATATGTTCCATCTACATTAGGTTCCCAGATCAATACACGCTCAGGTCAATTCAGTATCCTTTGCACCTGTCAGGAATAGTTGTCTTGCTATTCCTAGGGGTTCTGCTCTTTAGCTCTTGACTTCAGTCTTAGTTCACTCATGAAATCAGGGAATTACACTTTGCCTTTCCCATCCCCTGGGATTTCCATTACACCTCATTCTTGTTCTTGCCATCACCTTCATTTTCCTACATAAAACTTAACACTCTTTTCAAATCACCTGGTCATCTTTTTTGTTTTGTTTCTATTGATTCGCTGTCTCTGCATTGAAATGTGTGTTCCATGGGGGAAATGGACTCTTGACACAGGTTATCTAATGTCAGCCCAGAATACAACTGATTTTCCTCTGTTGAACTAGAAAATTATCTTTCTACTCTTCTATGTCTATCCAGAGCTTGAGAGATATTTTATTGGCATAATGAAAGACTGAGGCAAAATAATTTTCTAAAGAAACAAGTTTTCTTTAACTCATAGTTTTGATTGTTCAAAGTCCAAACATAGTTGTACCTCATGGTGGGTGGTGATGGGAAAAGCAACTATGGTGGTTTGAATTTGCTTGGTCCAGGAAGTGTCAATATTAGGAGGTGTGTCTTTGCTGAAGGATGTGTGTCACTGTGGGGTGAGCTTTGAGGGCCTCCTTCTAGCCGTCTGAGGATACCAGTCTCCTGTTTGCCTTGCCTTGGTAACAAGATGTAGAACTCTCAGCTTCTCCCACATCATGGCTGCCTGGACACTGCCATGCTTCCTGCCTTGGTGATAACAGACTGAATCTCTGAACCTGTAAGACTCCCCAATTAAATGTTGTCCTTTATAAGAGTTGCCTTGATCATAGTGTCTGTTCACAGCATTAAAACCCTAAGATAGCAACTATGAAAAGGAGAGATGCCAGAGGCAAAGATATGATCCAATTAGCCTAAGGAATTTCTGCTTAGCCTCAGTTCCCAACACTGTCACACCAAAGACCAAGTTTTCCACACATGACCCTCAGATGGCACAACCGTATTTTAAGTATAGCAATTCTCAAAGAAAGTGGCACTTTATTAGAGCCTTTAAAATTTTGTAAAAACAATCTGGAAAACAAGAAACCTAATTAAAATGGGCTATAGATCTGAACAAGGAGTTCTTAAAAGAAGAAATACAAATGGCTATTAACATTTCTCAAAGTGTTCAAACATCATTAACTATCAGGGAGACACAAATTAAAATGACTTTGAGATTCCATCTCACCCCGGTAAGACTACAAGCTATCATCCAGAAATGAAATGGCAACAAAGGTTGGTGAGTGTGTGGGGGAAAATGAACACTTGTTCATTCTTGGCGGAAGGGATAAGACCTTATCCCTTGCTGGACAGTTATTTAGAAACCAAGCTAGGACTCAGATAGAAGCTTCCTCCCTGCTGGCTAGATTTCATAATGCTGGCAAGTAATGTGCAGGCTGCTGGTGGGGGTGGAGGGGTATCAGTATTACCTATTTTCAAACAGCATGAACTAAAATACCAACCTGACAAGCAAGGTGTGCCCACTACTGCAATAATGAGACAAAGGTGAAGGCGGTAAACAACTGTTCTGTGATCAAGGCCTATTCCATGGGAGATATTTCTAGCATGGTATGCTGTGCTTCAGGCCCAGTCAATAATCCATGGTTGGAGAGGGACTAGATCCTGGGAGGGGGCACTTACTACTTTTCTCTAACTTAACTGACATGTTATCAAGATGCATTTTAAGCATGTACTCTTATACCCATAGAAAAATGCTACCATCAGCCTTAATGGAGCAATGTGTGGAGCCACATGGTTGATGTCTCTATAGGTCAAGATGAGGAAAGGTGGGCTAGATACTGTGAGAATCGGAAAACTTTCTAAGGTAAGGTGTGTTTGATGCAGTTAGAACCAGGGGTATTTCTAATATAAGGGCAATATATCTGTATTTACATTTCAGTCATATCCTGTGCAGTATGAAATGGATGTGAGGCATCAGAGGGAAATATTTAAAGAAGTTAAAATTTCAGGGAGTGATAAAACCACAACATTAATAAAATATTCATACCATAAATTCCAATGTGATTCTGGATTTTTGTGGTCCAGGGAAGGAATTTAGAATAATTAGCAAGACTCAATAACGAGTTAGACAAATGAAGAAGCAGGTTGTAGAATAGAAGGAAATAAAGTCGTTCAGTGTCTAAGCTTCAGACTTCATGCACAGCATGGAGCAGTACATTCCAGTCTGGTCACCTCCATCTGGGAAAGGCAGAGCCAAGTTGTCTCAGGTCCATAGGAATCTGCTGGGTCTGTTATTTCAACTCAGAGGTGCCATCCACCTACTTGTTCAAAGAACATCCTCTTTCTTTGCCACCTACACCCCATTAGCCACAATTCCCTGCCAATTCTACCTCCCCTTGATCTTCCTGAATCACCCCGCACTTCTCAGTTTCTAACTGCTACAGGGAGCCACAATCCTCAAACCCCCAGACAGAACAACCTCTCCACATTCTCCCTTGGCACACTACAGATTCACGAGTTTGCCATGTTTCCAGCTTCTCTTTTCTTAACTCTCTACTAGGATTTGCACAATCCTTGGATTTAATTCTGTTTACCTCTCCAGATAACCTTCATAATAGCATTTCTATTTTGATATATCCACATAATCTCAACTATAGGAAGTTGTAAAACCAATATGTAGACATTTCCTTATTTAGCACTATTGATTCATTTTACCCATTTGAATCATATTTTTTGAATGACTGTTGAAGGAATGAATACACAGGTGTTTACCCCCTAAGACATATGTGTGTTTTCAGTGTGGATTACTAAGAACAACATTGCTCTCTTACATAGCCATTACTAGTACGGAATTTTCAAAGGCTATATTTAAACATTTCCAACCAGTCTATTAATTTCAGTCTATGAGTTTCTCTTTAAGCTACTTTGATTTCCGAGCTGTGTATGCGACATGAGCTCTTGCACAGAATTCAGGTGCCATGTCTTTATATAGTCTTCTCCAACCAAGAACTGTTGTATGCCTTTCTTTGTCCTTTTTTACTTTGACATATCTGAACATAGGTCAGTTATTTTGCAGAATGCCCCTTAATTTGTTTTCTCAATATTCTCTTATGGTCAGATTTTGGCAAATAACTCTGGGAGGAACTCCACAAACCTACTTTGAGGTTCTCAGTGCTTCATGTTATTAAGAGGTCCATGATGTTGCCTTTCCAAGGCTTTGGGATGCTCATCTTGATGAGCTGGTTAAAGTGGTATCACAAAGTTTCTCTCAAAAATTCCGGCTTTCCATTTTGTTCAGTATTGATGAGGAGATAAGAAAAGCATGTGTTTTGAAAACCCACCACTAGCCTTCATGAAGATGTTCTTACTCCAGGATTTCTTTCATAACTGGAGTCCCTCTATAATGGTGAGGTAGTCTGCATGTCTGTCAACTCAAAACAGAATGCATTCATTGATTTTTATCTCATTTGATGGACTAGAATGATTTTCTGTATGAATAAATAATATTTATTCTCATGATGAAATTCCTTTGTTTCAGGTAGAGGTTGAACCTTAGAACTGGTTCCGGCGTCTTTTCACAGCTTCCTTCACCAAGTTGAGTAAAAGTCCTTGTAAAAGATAAGATAGTTCAGTCTAGACAGCCATACATCTTTCTAAAAACAATTTCTTATCCAATATCACTGAGTATTCTTTCATTCTCTGAGAAGCAGGGATGCTGATTCATGATTCAGGACTTTGGAACTTGTTTGTCTGGCTACCTGTTTGGCTGTTGTTGTTGTTGTTGTTGTTTTCATTGGTTCTCTACCCTGTTATATCTTCTGGTGCATAGTAAGAGTACAGGAAATTCTGTTGACTAGAGTAATTACAGGAAGTAGATTTCTCTATGCCTTTAGGGAATAGGAACAGGGGCCCAGGAGTTGCAACTAAAAGGAAGCTGGAGGTCTCCCACCCATGCAGCAAACACTTGGGGTCTACTTGGCCTTTTGTCAGAGATGGTGTAGAGACAGTTTGCCCCAAGAGGAAGAGAGAATAGGCTGGAGAGCTTTTGAAGTTTCTTCTTATTCTGAGAACCTACAGTTCTACTATTCTACAATTGTATCAGGGGAGAGGCCTTGCTAGTGTATCTGGAGCCAGGCAGGTGTGTTTGAAACCTTCTCTTCCAGGGAGCCCTCTCATTCCCCAGCATCACAGGGCTCCAAACAGGGCTTTGCCCATCACAGAGTCTTTGGTGAGGAGGTGTTGATACATTCAGAAAGAACTCAGTTGCAGCAAGTTACTCTTTGCAACTCCAAAATCACAGGAGGTCCATGGCTTCCAACATTGATGGCCCGGTCATCCACAGGAATCAGTGTGGCACAAAGGAAAGATGGCTAAACGAGCTGTCCCTTCAGCCCAGACCATTCCTGCTGACCTCCTCCTCTTTTTCACAAAATCTTCCCCTCCTGACCTTCCCATACGTTCTAGGGAACCACATACTCATAATTTCAACAGGGATTTTCCCTTTGATCTTGCATCTGCTAGATAAACCGCAGAGCTGGGAAAAGGTGAGCATTTTAACCTCACTGCTCAATAGGTGTGGGGAATTGATAGAACTCCAACTCAGTCAACCAAGGCTTCCTTGTCTAGAAGGCAATGACATAAAGCATGTGTGCAGGGCTATGCTAAGGATGAGATGAGATCCTGGAGATAAAATAGTTGGCAGAGGGCAGGGTCTGTACACCTCAAGTGCCAAATGTGTAAACATTAGTTATAACATAAATGACAAGTAATGTTTGCATTATGCCCCGTATTGATTACAATTCGTAACTATCATTGTTATTCTACAAGGTTAGTTCGACTGCAGCTCCCTGTGCCCTGCAGCACCTAAGCTCCCAGCATACTGACACATCCTTAGCAAGTGCTCTGATGCATTGGTTAGAATGTAATCTAATGTGCAACAACCTATACCACAGAAATGTTTCCATTGTAGCAGTACGATGCTTTTAATTAAACTTTCAGGCTGAAGACTGACAAATTATTCTTTTCATGTAGCCTTTCCATTTACAAATTTGCATCTGAAAGGAGTTAATTGAAAAATACCTTTTTTTTCTATCTAGTTTCTAAAATATGAAAGTAGCTTAAAAGGCTGATTTTTATTATTTATTTTAATACGGCTCTTTTGATTTGAAAAGTACTTCTCAGCTTGTGTTTGCTCATGAGACTATGTCAGTGATGGGCTACTTTCCTGAAGAAGCGAAGGTTTATATCACTGGTCTAATGTCTAAGCAGTCTCTGACCTATTCTACACAGCGCCCCATATAGTTCTCTGGACTATTTTTGAGTGTGGGTTAGGTTCTGTTTGCTGGCACAGGTACCATATATGTTTTAGGTTTGATACACACTTCTCGGTACTATTCCAAGAAACGTGTGCTTCACCTCTGCTGCCCACACCCATCACTCCATTCATCTCTGCCTTCCTGAAAGAAAAACAAACAAACAAAACACGTTCCAAGCTCAAACTACTAGCAGCATCTTGTCTGACTAGCAAAAGAGCTTAGGTGGTCCATTTGGATGGGTTGCGGTGATTAGGTGAATAGCCAAAAATAATGGCTGACCTATACCAAGAGACAGGGAAAAGACAGGATTTTACTGTGGGTGGGACAGACATGCTGCTGACTCAGCACATATCGTAGCAGACAGCCAGTGCCCCACATAAAGCAGACACATAAAAAAAAACAATTTGAGTATTATTATTATTATTAAATACAAAGTAATTCTCAAGAAAGCTAACAAAAAAAATTAAAGTTGGAGGCAAAACTTGGGGAAATCTGTGTTGCTTTGTAGACTATCCCTATCCCATTTTTACAAATTGTGTTTTTTCTCATTAGTTTATTTGTATCCCCATTACAGTCCCCATCCCTCCTCTCCTCCCAGTACCACCTTCACAAGCCACTCCACCATCACCCCTCAGAGTAGGGGAACACCCTCCCACCCCCCTAGGTAGCATTCCACCCTGGCACATCAAGTCACCACAGGACTTAGCACATCCTATCCCACTGAGGCTAGACAGAGCAGCCCAGCTAAGGAAAAGTGATCCGAAGGCAGACAGCAGCATCAGGGACAACCCCCACTCCACTTGTTAGGGGACCCACAAGAAGACCAAGCTGTACATCTGCTACAAATAGGTAGAGGGCCTAGGTCTAGCCCATGAATTCTCTTTGATTAGTGATTAAGTCTCTGGGAGCCACAGTGGGCTCAGGTTATTTGACTCTATAGGTCTTGTGGTGCCCTTGACTGAGAAGACTCCCTCATTCTTTCTCCTCACTCTTCCACAATACTCCCTGAGTTGTGCCTAGTGTTTGACTGTGGGTCTCTACACATGTTTCCATCAGCGTCTGGATGAAGCCTCACAAAAGACAGTTATGCTCCTGTCTGCAACCATTGCACAATATCATTAATAGTGTCAGAGGTTGGCTCTTGCTAATGGAATAGGTCTCAGGTTGGGCAAGTCACTGGTTGACTATTCCCTCAATCTCTGCCCTATCTTTATCCCTGCACATCTTGTAGGCAGGACAAATTTGGGGTCAGTTTTATGGGTGGGATGATGTTCCCCTCCCTATACTGGAAGTGCTGCCTGACTATAGGAGGTGACCACTTCAGTCTCTATATTCCCAGCTGCTAGGAGTCTTAGCTAGAGTCATCCCTACAGCCTCCCAGTAGCCTTCTCATACCAGGTCTCTGGTTAGTCCCAGAGATGCCCCCTACACCAATCTCCAATGTCCCTTGACTGAAGAACTAATAAAGAAAATGTGGTGTATTTACATAACGGAATACTACTCAACTATAAAAAAAAAAAGACATGAAAATTGCAGGCAAGTGGATGAAACTAGAAAATATCATCCTGAATGAGATAACCCAGACACATAAAGATAAACATGGTATGTACTCACTTATAAGTGGATATTAGCCATGAAGTACAGGATAACCATGCTAAACACAGACCCAAAGAGGCTAAATAATAAGGAGGGCCAAAGCAGGGATGATTGAATCTCAGAAGGATAAATAAAACAGACATTGAAGGTAGAGGGAGGGAGGGAAGTGAAATGGAAAGGAGGTGGGGAGGGGAGCAGCAATGAGCATCAGGTATGTGTGTGGGAAGTACTGGGAGAGAGAACAGGCTATCCCAGGCTATCCCATCTTATCTACAATCTACATCTACCTGATAAGAAAACTAAGTCAATTGCATTTTCCCTGCTCTAAGCAGTCAGGCTTGGGTGACCCTGCCTCTCTCTGTATACAACATTATTAGACAGTAATTATAGCTTTGTATGTTTATCTCTTGCATTAAAGCATGAATGCCTCCTGGACATAATATATTGCTTGGTTTTCTCCATATTCCCAGTGAATCCAAGATGTAATATATAAGCAGAACAGATAATTGATCAAATTCCCGGTTCTTGAAATTACAGTGAGGAAGATAAACTGGGGATAGTAGGGTATGGGTGGAGGGGCATGGATGAGCTTTAAATGGGGAGGTAGAGGGAGGGTAGTACAGTCACTGAGAAAGGATACATAACAATAGTGATATTTGAAAAACCTGTGAGTGTGTGTATGTATATATATAATTTTATAAGCTTATTTTTAAAAATTATGATGCACACACACACACACACACACACACACACACACACACACCTGCATTCACCTGTGTGCATGCATGCATGCATGTTTTGAGTGGAGTTGCACCATATGTGGTGATAATGCTCCTTCCAAGAACCCTAGATTATCTAACACAAACCCCAGTATCAGGCACAGGAAAGCTCTCTTTGAGATGGTTGTTCAGGGGAATCCATAGAATTTCCATAAACATTACAGGCTGTTGCCATTGCCCTTGGTTGCTTCCCAGAACTTGAAGGCAAAAAGACCCTTTTGCTAAAAATGCCACACACACTGGCCACAGGACTTGGAGAACTTGAGCTGGAACTGACCTGGAAGTCTCCTTCCTGAGGACTAGCATTCAGTGTCCAAGGGTGCTCTGCAGGCTGCCAACAGAGGCAAACAATCAAGATTCCTACTGAGCTTTAAAGTCTATAAACTACAATATTAACCACCGTGGCAGGGTAGCTCTAATTGTGCAAATTTCATCTTAGTATTAACCAGAAGCTAACTAGTCAGACTTAAGACCCACTCCATAGGAGGAAATTCATGTTTGGTACTGTGAAGGTTATCAACTACCTGCTGCTGAGAAAGTCAGAGACATTGGAGGAAACCCCATTAGTGTACTTCCTAAGCCAATGTAATTACCTTCTGTACCGTAAATGCTAACACTTATACCCACAGATAAGAGTAGCCCTCACCCTTCATCAAGGAAGCTTCTTGCCACAGATGGAGACTACTGCAGAGACTCACAACTGGTTAAAAGGCAGAGAATAAGGGACTATGAAATGCCTGACCTCAACTGATATATTTGCAAGATCTGCAATGATACATCTACATCTATGGATAAGAAGAAATCATGGAACAGGGGATGAAAAAAATAGTAAGGACCAGAGGACAAGGGCACCTTCTGAAAGATAAGGTCTTCTCGGCACAACAGGGGAGCTGCATCTGTGAAATTCTAACAATATTGTTCCCTAAACAAGATCTACATAATGACACCACAATCGCCTTACCAACATATAGTGGAGAAATTTCACAAGACCTCACCCCACTGTGCAGTGCCATAGGCAGTGAGTGCTGAGAACGGTGAGATCAGTCTTCTCCAAGAATGAGCTCACTGGTGGGTTATCCAATGCCAAGAGGTCAGCTGCAGACACACACACAGCAGCAACATTAAGTGGATTTGGTATGTTACACACATTCACACCTGCATGCACACACACCCATACCCATTCCTGTGCGTGCACAAGCACACACATGCAACACACACATACATACACAGGCACATGTGCACACACACACACACACTGAAAGAGAGGTTATGAATTTGAAAGAAAATAAGAGGAGCATGTGAGCAGTTGGTGGTGGAAGGGTGTGGAAATGTAAATGCAATAGATTTCTATTAAGTTTTCCATTTTTTAAAAAAATAATTAAAATATATAAATAAGTAATCAATGATAGTAGATTAGCAACATACCAACACAAGTGCTCTGAAGAACAGATGCATGGTTCTAGAAAAGAACAGGAGAACAAGTGGAGAGAAAGCAAGCAAAAAGGCAAGAGGGAATGGCTGAGTTCAGCGGGTCTTCCTTATGGAAACGATGCTTCTGCATAACAAGTGTCAATCAATCCAGATGAAGAGAATGAAACTGAGGCCTAGGTATTCTTTAAAGCCCAGTGCTAGGCTTGTGATACATTGTAAGATCTTGGAACAGGCAGGAAAATTTTGTTTAGAAAAAAAGTAGGAGTTAATGCCTCCTAATAAAACTATTTCACATATCAAAAATGTTCAAAGATGAAAGGGGCTACTATAGAAAATTGCATGAACTATATCAGGAAATTTTTCAAAAAGAGGGGGAAGGATAAAGGTATGCACATGAGGACTAGGGCCCCCAATGGAGGAGCTAGAGAAAGTATCCAAGGAGCTAAAGAGATCTGCAACCCTGTAGGTGCAACATTATGAACTGACCAGTACCCTGGAGCTCTTGACTCTAGCTGCATATGTATCAAAAGATGGCCTAGTCGGCCATCACTGGAAAGAGAGGCCCATTGGACAGGCAAACTTTATATGCCCCAGTACAGGGGAACGCCAGGGCCAAAAAATGGGAATGGGTGGGTAGGGGAGTGGGGGGGGGACTTTTGGGATAGCACTGGAAATGTAATTGAGGAAAATACGTAATAATAATTAAAAAAACCTTCTTCCACTCCTATTTGTATACCCTTCATCTCCTTCACTTAACTATATCTGAAAGGTTTCAGAACAGCAAAGGACACCATCATTCAAGTCAAGACATAGCTATAGTGCTCCACCTAAGACTCCAGTCATACTGTTGAACAGGAATGGAGAGAATGGACATCTTTGCTTGTTCCTGATTTGAGTGGACATGCTTTGATGTTCTATCTGTTTGGCACAATATTGGTGTGTGCTTAGTGTACATTGTCTTTATTGTGTTAAAAAGTGCTCCTCCAGGACTTTTACAGTGAAAGGATGCTAAATTTTGTCAGAGAACTTTTCTGCATCTAATGAGATGTTCATGTGGTTTCTGTACTTGATTATTTATATGGTAGGTTTTATTTATTGATTTATATTATCCCTATATCTCTGGGACGAAGAGGACACAATAAAACAATAATTTGGATGGATGAAATTTTTGATGTGCTCTTGAATTTATTTTGTAATTATTTTATTGAGAGTTTATGCATTTACTTTCACTGGGCACTTGACCTAATTCTCTTCTTTGTTGTTGAGTGTTTATCTAGTTTTAGTATTGGAATAATACTGACCTTAAAAGTGGATTTAGAATGTTTGAAAAATATGAGGACTATTGATATTAGTTCTTTTTGAAGGTCTGACAGAATTTTGTACTAAACTAGTATGATACAAAATCTTATTAATTGGAAGAATTTTAATTACTGCTTCTATCAAATAGGCTATTATGTGGCTATTTAAATTGTTTATTTTATCTTGATTTAAATTTGGTAGATCATATACATACAAAAAATTACCTAACTCCTTAAGATTTTCCAGTTTTGTGGAATACAGATTTTTTTTTAAATGATGTCCTTATGGTCCTCTGCATTTTCTCAATGACTGTTGTAATGGTTCTGTTTTAATCTTTAATTTTATTAATTTGGGGCTTTTCTCTCTTGTTTTAGGTTAATTTGGCTCAAGGTGTGTTAGTCCTATTAATCTTTTGTAAGAAAATTTGATTGCTTCTTTCTGGGTTTGTTGTTTTTGTTTCAATATCATCAATTTTATCCATGATTTTGATTATTTCTTCTTATTTATAGTTTTGTGGGTGTTTTTGTTCATTCCAAGGTCTCCAAGTACATCATTAAGTTATTCATTACTGTTGTTGTAGGTACTTAGTGCTGTGAACATCCCTTCATGTGTCCCATAGATTTTGGTGTGTTGTTTTTCCATTGTCTTTTGATTCTAAGAACTTTTAAATGTCCTTCATGATTACTCCTTAACTGAACTATCATCCAATAGTGTTTTTTTACCTCTCAATTATATATATGTTTTATAGTTTTGATTGTTTTATTTTCATGCTTTTTTTCCATTGTAATCAGTTAGAATGCAGAATGTTATTTCAAATTTTCTTGATTTGTGAGATTTGCTTTGTGTCCTAATAATAGGTCCTCAATTTTGGAGAATGTTTCATGGGCTGCTAAGAAGAATGCATATTCCTCAGTATTTGGGCAGAATGTCCTGCAGATATTTATTCGGGCCATTTTATTTATGATGCCATTTAATGCCAATGTTTCTTCATTTAGATTTGTTCACATGACCTAGTATTGATGAGATTGGGGGCTGAAGTTACCCATTTCCATTGTATTAGACTTAATATATGGCTTTTGGTCTAATAATATTTCTTTTATAAAATGTGGTGTCCCTGTATTTGGTGTATATATAGTTTAGGATTAAAATATTGTAATGTTGGGGTTTTTTTATTTAATACATATGAAGTGACAGTATTTATCTCTCCTGACTAATTTCAGATTTAATCCCATTTTGTTGGATACTAGAATTCTTGTGCTGCTTGTTTCTTGGTAACCATTTGTTTAGATTATCTTTTTCCATTCCTTTATCCTAATGTGGCTCTGTTGTTGATGGAGAGATGTGTTTCTTGGATGCAGTAAAAAAAAAAAAAAAAAAAAAAAAAAAAGATCCGTTTTTAAAATCCGATCTGCTAGTCTGTGGTTTTTCAAAAGGGGAATTGAGTTCATTGATATTGAGTTAACATCAAAGATGTGCACTAATTTCTGTCACTTTAGAATGTTGTGTTATTTTCTTAGAACTCTTTCAATTTACTATTTCTGCATTGCTTGATTCCCTGTGTACTCTTGAGTATGTTTATCGCTTTCCTTGGATAGAAGTATTTATTTCAGCATAGACATAGAAATAAATAGAGTTCTCAAGAGAAGAAGTACAAATGAATGAAAAAATATTTTTAAAAATTGTTCAGTATCTACAACCATCAAGAAAATGCAAGTTAAAATTCCTTTGAGTTTCACCTTATTCTAGTGAGAATGACTACTTACAAAAAGACAACAAAGGTTAACATAGTTGCAAGAAAGGTGGAACACTTATTCAATGCTTGTGGGAATGAAAACTGATGCAATTACTATGTAATTAGTGTGACGTTCCCTCAAAAAAAAATCTAGAAAATGACTTACCTTATCATCTAGCTATATTATTCTTGAGTGTCTTTATAAAGGATTCTGTATACTACTACAGAGTTATTTGATATGTTCATTGCTGCTTGAAATAGTCATTCTGAGGAAGGTAACCCAGACATTAGAAAGTAAATATCATATATTTTCAGATGGAAACCTTTAGATATGTGTCTTTAAATAGGAATTACCACAGAAGTCAGGAAAACAGTAAGGAGCCATGGAGAAGGATTGGAGATGGAAGATAGATTAAGATACAGGAGATAGTGTACAAGTGACATGAAAGGAGGATGAGAAATAATGGAACAAAAAATTAAGTGGAGTAAGATTTGGGAAGGCAGGATGGAAGAGAGGTATAGGGAGACACTAAAAAATTGAAAAATGATAATAGAAACATTCTATTCTAGAAAGTTACTAAAATAGATACATACCTAGACACATATAGTTGTAGTGGTAAATAGTTAATCCACTCTAAACTACTGGTGGGTATGTGAGAGGCTCTGCACCTGACCAAGAGCCCTTGATTTGCAAATTAAAAGACACACACACACACACACACACACACACACACACACACACGCAACCTTTATATGTTAATATGCCTAATTTGCTCAATGCCTGGACACATATAAACATCTCTGTGGGAAGTACACACTCCCCCACTCCCATCCCCTGTATTCCTGACTTAATTTTCTATATTTAACATTGCTGCCCTGTTTCCTCCTGGGCATCCCTCCCATGGAACTGCTTTTCCTTTGTACCTATATTATGGCCCTCTTATCCTCCTGCTACTTAATGCCATGGTCCATCCTACGCCCCTCTCATGGCAGAATCCCTTCTTCCCTCCTCTGTGCTTCTTGCCCAGGAATTCTAAAAGTCGTGCCTTTGTTCCTCTGCCCAACCATTGGCTGCTGACTCTTTATTAATCAAAAACCAATTGTGGACAGGGACTCTCAGCATCTGGACATATAGATTCCCATGTGATTTCAGAAGCCAAATTCAGACAAAGCATTAGAACTAAGCCTCAACAGATATACATATGTGCATGCATGCACACATACATACATACATACATACATACACATACACACATGCATGCATGCACACACACACACATACACATACTCGTCAAATGACAATAAGGTTAGCATATTTAAGAGAGAGAGATGAGAAAGAGAGAGCTTAAATAGAGTTACTCTATATAAGGGGTCAATGCATGGTGTACACATCATAAGTTATCAAAAATATTCCAGTGCTAAAAGTGGGATATAGCTTCTAAAGATGTTGATTAATAGTTTCCCATTGATCACCAAACATTATAGCTATGGCCATGTGTCTTGGTTACTTTTCTATTGCTGTGAAAAGACTCCATGAGCAAAGGGGCATATAGAATAAAGAATTTATTTGGTGTTTGAAGTTACAAGGCATTAAAGTCTATGGCCATCTTGGTAGGAAGAATGACAGCAGACAGACAAGTATGGCATTAGAGAAGTAGCTGTGAGCTTATATCTTGATCCACAATCACAATGCAGAGAGCGCTAACTGGAATTGATATAAGATTTTGAAACCTCAAAGCCTTCCCTTTAAGTGATTCCCCTCTTCCAACAAGACCCCACCTCCTAATCCTTCCAAAAAAGTTTCACTAAATGTGGATATAACATTTAAACATATGAGCCTAGGAGACATTTTCATTTAAACCACTGCATCATTGATCATGATTACCTTTTAGAATTTAGTAGTAAGACCTTATTGCTTATAAAACCTTGAAGTTGAATTATAAAATGTGGTGAAAGCAAGCTGGTATTGCTCTGACATTCTCATTCCAATTGGCTAATACATAGAACTAAAATGTGTGACAACCACTAGCACGGGAGAAAGAGCAATCCTCACTCTAAACCATGTATGAACTCTGAAAAATACAATAACATCTGGCACGATGTACCTACTGATGAAATAGTGGCATGAAAGTTATGGAAATATATGACCACTTTCTCATTGTGTTTAAGTCATTCTACATGTATGCCATATACAATTAATATAACCAAGAACCTAGAGCTAAGTAAGTCATAGGTCTTAGGGGAGAAGATACTGCCATTAGTCTGCTAAATGGATATAGTATTAAACTGGCTAATTACTTGATGTTATGACCATAGATTGATGCATTTCTCAAAACTTTGTTAGAGACATTTTGGTTTTCAGTATGTGACTATTAAGACAGAGACCCACAACTGTTCAAGGTGCCAAGAATAAAATATTTGGTGATAATCAGCTCTATATGGCTCATCTATATCATATCTTCTCCTCCAAAGGCTCAGGAATCATTTCACAAGAGAAGATGGAAACTTTTATGAGCTAATGTTAGTAGATGACTACAAGGATGTTTTCCAGATACAATGGGACAGTTAAACATATGAACCAACAGCTGCTATGACTATATACATGAGACCTGCACAGAATCAAGGCCTACAGAGTCCCAGAATTGAAAGGGAGATTATCAGAATGTTTCATCTATAGCTGAGGAACTATTGGCCATTGATGGATATTGGAGGAGGGAGTCAGTTTTCTTCAGAACACCTGACACCACTGTACTTAGTGGAAACACTATGTAGATGTGTAGGCTTTATTATATGTAAACAACCATTGGAATTGGAAGCAAATAGTGGTGGTAGTAAGGGGAGAATTTGGATGTGAGAGGAAGGCATGTGGACTTGATCAAAACATGTGTAGAATTCTTAATCACTGAAAAAATGGAATATGAAAATAAATCATAATGAAATTAAAGAACACCAAAATATATCTAAAGGGTATATAGTTCATTACTAAGTAGGCCTTATCTCACAGGACTGGTTTTACAATTCAAATCTATTAATATAATATATCATATTAGTAGATTAGAAAAGAAAATCTGAATAAATGAGATGATATACTATGTGATTAGATGCTGTCTCAGAATTTCATTTCTCCTCAAGTACAACATAATTTTTTGAAAAATTAATAAATAACTTAAAAAAGTCATTTTGTAGAATCAGTTGATTCTAAAATTCAAGTGAAGGAACTAAAATACCCTAACTTTGCAAAAAAGTATTAGAAGACTATTTAATGTTATGATTATGAAGCTATGCTACTAAAGATAATGAAATATCAAAAAAATCAAGCAAAATAATAATCACTGGCAAAAGACAGAATTTCTAACATTAGGCCCATGCATATGTGCTCAATTATTTTTTGGCTAACATGCAAATACAAACCAATCAGGAAGAAGTGGTGAAGAGCCCACTGTGTACTTATGTGGCAGAAAGTGAGTATATGTCCTACTGATGACCACATACAAATAACTCTAGGCTGTCACAGTATAAAGAATAACAGGTACAGTTATTAAATCGCTTTTCTTCTTTTTGTTTGACAGCTTCATTCATTCATATAAGAATCTTTAGTCATTTGCATTTCCCATTGCCATCCCTCATTGCCTTGCCTCCCTGATGAGCATCCTTCTTTTCAAGATGTCTACGTCCTACTTTTGTCTCTTTGTTTTGTGTGTGCACCATTGAGTTTAGTTTTTATGGTTTGCCTGAAATTAAGTGGGAAGAGGGGCAATTTATATGTGGCTATACCACTAAAGAATGTAACACCTCTCCTCCTACAAGCTTTGATTGTCCATACTCATGGAGAGAGTGAGCTCATATGCCCATTCTTCATCCATGATGAAATGGCTATATCATACCCAGAAACCATCTTTCTGTTGCATGTTCTCTCTTTCTCAGTTCTTGCATTCTTTGGGCTCTTTTTTTTTTTTTTTTGAAATCATTTTTCTTAAGGTGTACCCATGGCCTTGGAAAAGGTATTAAATTTTTCAAAGCAGAAAGAGGAAAAAAATCCTCTTTGGGATCCTGAAACACAAATATGTCTTTAGTATAGCATGGGAAAACTCTCATCTCTTGCAGCAGAAGTTTGAAGAATGGCTTGTGTCAATCATTGATGGAAAAATGTATCCACTAGGAGTCTCTGAAAGCTGAAGATATATCAGAACTGCTGTGTAAATGGAGGTATATTCACAGGTCTCTATACAGAACATGGACCCAATAGAAACGTTCCATCCAGTTTTCTTTTATTCCATAAAAGCACTCAATAAATTACTTGTAAACAGAATACAGACATATATCCAAAAGATTACACACTACAGCAAAGTTTGCTTTACTTCTGAAATGCCTGGAAGGTTCAATATAAGCAAGTTTTAAAAAAATGTAATAAACCATAGAAATGTACTTAAAGACAAAAATGACATGATCATCTCTATAGATAAAAAAGACATATAAAATCCAATATGCCTTCATCATCAACTAAAAGTCCTAGAGAATGTAAGGATAGAGTCAACAAACCTCAATATAATAAAAGTTATAAAACCATACCATATGGTTTACAAACCATAGCCAACACTATCCTAAATGAGAAAAGCTTGAAGCAAGCTCAGTGAAGTCAGAAATATGACAAGAATGTCTTCAATTCCCTCTCCTTATCAATATTGTGGTGGAAACAGTGCCTGGAGCAATAAGGCAAGAGAAAGAAATTAAAGGGATATAACTAGGGAAAGAAGATACCAAACTACCCCTGTTTGCTGATGACATGATATTATACATTACAGATTGCAAAAATTCTACCAGAAATTTTCAAGAAATGATAAAAATCAACAATTTGGCAGATTACAGAATAAACTTGCACATACAAATAGCTTTTCTTATTGTATATCAACAACAAACAAATAGATTTGAAGAACATGGACACATTCTCATTCACATTAGTCATAAAACTAACCAAGGAAATGAAGGAATTCTATGATGAAAACTTTAACATCTGAAGAAGGATGGAAAAGCATTCCCTCCTCATGTATAGATAGAATTAATATTGGGAAAATGGCCATTATTCCAAAATATATTTACAGATTCAATGCAATCTGAATCAAAATCTCCATCTCATTCTTTACAAAAAAAAAAAAAAAAAAAAAAAAACCTATCCTAAAATTCATATGGAGCACAAAAGATGCCAGATTCCCAAGACAACTTTCAACAAATGATCAATGCTGACAGGATCACAATTCCACATCCTAAGATCTATTATAAAGTTATAGAAATAAAAACAACATGGTCCTGGCATAAAAACAGACAGGTAGACCAATGAATCAAGACAGAAGACCCTAACATGAGTATTCATAATTTCAGCTATTTAATATTTGACAAATTTGGAAAATATTATCCTGAGGAAAGAAAACACCTTTCAATGAATGCTGCCAGGAAACCTGGGTGTCCATATGCAGAAGAATAGAATTAGAACCGCATATATAACTCTGCACAAAAATTAACTCAAAATGGATCAAAGACTTAGATAGCAAGCCTGAAACACTTAAAGTGCTAGAAAAAAACATAGGCAGTACCTACGTGATGTAGATGTAGAAAAAGACCTTTGAATAGGACTTCATTTGCCCAAGAATTTAGTCTAACAAATGACAAGTGGATTTTATAAAACAAAAAAGCTTCTCACTGCTGAAGAAACAATCAGCTGGGTGAAGAGCAAGCCCAAAGGATGAGAAAAAATCTTTATCAGCTATATATCTGACAGAGGATTAATATCCAGAATATACAAAGAACAAAAAATGAACCAACAAAAAATCAGTCAAAACAACAAATGACCTATTTCAAAATAGGCCTGGGCCTTGAAGCTGTCTAAGAAATATCCCAAAAATATTCATCATCCATAGCAATTGCAGAAATGCAAATCAAAACAACTTCAGCATTTTATCTGGGTAAGATAAAATGTCAGAATGGCAAAGATCAATGGAAAAAAACCTACAACAAATTCTAGAGAGGATGTGTGAAAAGGGGAACCTTCATTCACTATTGGTGGGATGGCAAACTTGGACAATCAGCTCAGAGAAGTCTCAAAAAGCTAAAAATAAATCTACCACATGACCAAGTTTTGTCACTCCTTGACATATGTTCAAAGGACTGGATATCCTACTGGTACCTGCTCAGTCGTGCTCACTGCTGCTCTAGTCACAATAGTTAAAAATGGGAACAAACTAAGTGTCCTTTGACAAGTAGAAATGAATATGTGATGCCTATACACTATGGAATACTATTCAGCTGTACAGAAAAATGAAATAATGAACTTTGCAGTTAAATGAGGAGAATAAGATCATTGTTAGTGAGGTAACCCTGACTAGGGAAGACAAACATGGCATGTTTTCATTCACTGGAGGCTCTTGGGCTCTGCATCTTCAGATATGAATACATAGCCTGGAGTAACCTCAGAAACCAGGAAAGTAAAATGGTACCATTGCCAGGACAAAGGGGTGAGGTTAGGGAGCAAAGGAGAGGGCAACAGTGAGGTTTAAGTAATCTGAGCAGGGAGAAGGACAAAGGCTGGGGGTGAGAGGTAAATGCAGAAGAAGGTGGGAAGAGGTCAACAGGACACAGCAGGGTCTAAGAGATATGATCAGGAAAATGGAAGATGGGGCTCTTTAGGGAATGAAAGAGAGGGAAATAGAGAAAAAGGAAACAGGTAGATAAAATAACAGTATGGGTGGCTGGAAAAGCCACAAGTATTCATACCATAATAGATATTCAACTGGAGTGGAAATTTCTGGTTGTATCATGTGATGTATTGCTAAAGCAAACTCATGCAATGTTCTGAAGCAGATCTGTGAAAGGACATGTGATGTTTGGAGAGAGTATAAGTAGGACCCAGCAGACAGTGATGATGGGCTTGCATAGAAAGCCACACCATTCTTCATTGTTCTCCAGCATCTTTTTCTTCACTTTTTTGAGAGAGCCACAGCAGATAACATCTCCTGGCATTGTAGCTGGTCCCACTGACTTGTGTTGATTTGGCAGAGGCCTTGATGTTTCTGCTGGATGATGCCACTACTACTGATTCATGTTTAGTGACACATTTTGAACTGGCCTATTGGTATCCTGACAACAGAGATTGGATTTGCCCCTAAAGAACTACTTCTAAACCAGTCTATATCCTCATCCTATTACCCATCTTTTCTCCCCTACCTGTGGTTGGTGGGCTAGAAGAGGGGGTCAAAGCATTTGAGAACCTAATTAAAGTAGGTTTTGAAAAAATCTAAGCCCACATTTATTCAAAATAAAACAAACAAAAAACCTTATATATGATTCTGTGCATAAATATACATACATCATTTTAATGAACTTTTTTTTTTTCATCTGGGCTAACAATGGTCCCTCAAAACAAAACAAAACCAATACCAGACACGAGAGTCCCTGTTTTGAGTTGTTGGCTTGGGCTATTCAACAGACTACCCAAACATACAGCCAGTTCTTGTCACCTTTGGTTAACCCTCAAAGATGGAGGCTAAGTCTCTATTGCTGAAGACATTCACTTCATAAACTAGTTCCAGAGATCCACAACCTGGAACTGACCTTAATGCCTCTTTACTAAGGACTAGCTTGCACAAAACCAGAAGGTACCATGCAAGCTTCCAAAGAAGAGAAGCAACCCACCTAGTTATGATGTCTATGATCCACATCAATGGCATAATAACCATAAGAGTGCAGTAGACTTTATATGCCCCAGTACAGGGGAACACTAGGGCCAAGAAGTGGGAGTGGGTGGGTAGGGGAGCAGGGCAGGGGGGAGGGTATAGAGGACTTTTGGGATTAGCATTTGAAATGTCAGTGAAGAAAATATCTAATAAAAAATTTTTTAAAAAGAGTGCAGTAGATGCTAACTATGCCTATACAGTAACCAACAGCTTTATAATTGCTTTCTAATTGGACTTAAGATGCACTCAACAAAATGGAATTCATGCTTGGCACAGGAAAGCTAGCCAAGTACCAAGTGTTAGTGAGTTCATGGATCTTGGAAGAGATCCTACAACCGTCACTTTACTAAACCAGTGTAACCATGAACAACAACCTAATAAACATTTGCCCTTATGTCCACAAGGAAGTGTAGTGTTCACTCTTCATCAAGAAAACTTTTCTTTGCAACAGACAGAGAAAATATAGAGTTGTGGAGCCTACTCTCAGTGGTTAGGGGTGCAATACAGAAGAGGGGCTGGAAATTGTGTAAAAGACAGACCATCAGGGAGTTTACTGTGAGATCATGGCTCCTAATGATGCCAGAAGTTAGACCCATAGGCCTTCCCATGTGTGGATTGCACAGTAATGACACACATGGACATGAAAGTGGACAGGAAAAGGCCCGTGAGGCCTTAACCCTACACAAAGAACTCTATGCAACTGGACAAAGCAGGAGTACAAGGACCTTGCCCATAAAGGAACAGATCAATTGGCTGTCCAGTGCCAAATATTCAGCCCTGAAAACATACATACAAGGAACATTATATAGACTGAGCAAGTTATACATAGGCATAAGTGTGTGTGTGTGTGTGTGTGTGTGTGTGTGTGTGTGTGCTATAACATTGACAATAAGTGGAAAATGTCATATTTTTAAGGAGAGCATGGAGGGGTATATATGGGAAGGTTTGGAGAGGAAAGGGAAGAGAGAAATGTAATTATATTATAATCTCAAGAAGAACAGAAAAGGGAAAAGAGAATGGAATTGGAACTTCTGTGACTAAGTGTGGAGCTCAAACCTGATGATACCGAGTACTCATCTGTTCAGTTCCATTCAGCTCAGTAAATACTTCAGTGTGCCAGGGTATCAGGAATGCTCTGTCAGACTTTAGACTACAGTACATGTGGGCTGGGCTGTGAGCCCCTGCGATTTACAGTGCTAACAGGGAGATGCTGTGTGGTTTTTCTCTAGTCTGGGATCAGCGTTAGTACTTCAAGAACTGATGCTTTAAGGTTAGGACTAAGAACCCTTGTCAGATTTCTCCTTTGATGCTTGAAGACAGCTACAATGCACATATTTACACCAGAGGAATCGGCAAACTGCAAATGCAGATTCCTTTTGCTTCAGGGGAGCCTGCTACTGTCTGTAATAATCTGAATGAGACACCCTGGTAGCTATAGCTTTTGATATAGATACACTTGACTAAGGCACTTTAACAATGGAGCTTGGCTTCTAGACCTGTCCTTATAGGCTCATTGTAAATGAGAAAAATACCTAATAAAAATATTTAAAAAAAAAAAAGAAAAGAAAAGAAACTGATTGATAGCCGGGCGGTGGTGGCGCACGCCTTTAATCCCAGCACTCGGGTGGCAGAGGCAGGCAGATTTCTGAGTTCCAGGACAGCCTGGTCTACAGAGTGAGTTCCAAGACAGCCAGGGCTACAACAGAGAAACCCTGTCTCAAAAATGGATAAATAATTAAATAAATTAATTAATTAATTAATATAATATAATATAATATAAAATAATATAATATAATATAAGAAAAAAGAAACTGATTGATAAGAAGGGCCAATATTTTTCAGAGTACACACAAATGTTTTATGTTTCCATAAGGGGACTGTTACAATCATCAGTGGGAACAGGCTGAAGGTAAATATACAATGGGTACATTTTGAGGAATATATAAATAAAGGAATATGTAGAGTATTACCAGAACCCAGGAATGTTATAACGTGTAGATTGGAGGGCACAAGCTGGAGAAATCTTTCTTTTTTTTTTTCATTTTTGTTTTTGTTTTTGTTTTTCGAGACAGGGTTTCTCTGTATAGCTCTGGTTGTCCTGGAACTCACTCTGTAGACCAGGCTGGCCTTGAACTCAGAAATCCACCTGCCTCTGCCTCCTGAGTACTGGGATTAAAGGCATGTGCCACCACGCCTGGCTGAAATCTTCCTTTCTCTTACCTTTTGAATCCAACAGAGTTCTAAACACGGAAGAGGAATGTGGATTTAGATGGGAGAGTCCAGAGGCCTAGGCTACCATGGATGTGATATTATATTAGACAGTGTCTCATCTTTAAACATGTGTCAGGTGTAATTTGTCATCTTTAATCACATTGGGATCCCTGTTGCTGTCAGCTCAGACTGCATAGCTGGTTGCTCTGGTACTACAGCCTTCTCAAGACTTTAGAAATGAAGAGAAGAAACAAGATGGATTTGTATGGGACTTGTGGGTTGTACATGATTTCTACTTTCTTACCTCACTCCACAAGCAAAGCCTTAAGGTTGATATAGGACTCCTCATGGCTTATCTATGTATCAACAAATATATTTGTTGATTCCTGTGACCAGGAACTATCATCCAACACACAGAAAATGTGTGGTGAACAAGACAAATATGGCCTTTCTATTAACAGATTTTAATTATCTGAATTTACTCTTCATTCATTTCCTTATTTGATCATCATTGGGAAGTAGAAAAAGAATCTATGTTGAGGGTGCTCATGCAATCTGAGGGGTGACATCTACCTTTATGGCTGAAACGTTAGTCAGTGGGTCACATAAACATTACAAGCTTCAGGAGAACCTTATACAAGGCAGTGAGTCAAGAGACGTTCAGCGCTGTCAATGAACTTCAACAGGACAGCCCCAGTACAGATCAGGCAGCAAACTAAGAATGACATATGGCTGGGGAGACCAGCTCTGGTGTGATTACAGGAATCATGCTAAGGATTTGGGTTGTAATCCAAAAAGAATTATGGATTTTTTAAGCAGAGTGTGACATGGCCCAATTTGCATTTTTGAAAGCTTCTATAAAGAATGGGACTGTGAAAGGAGAGTTGCAATATTTTTCTGTTGGTTTGGAGGAAGGTGGGTAAAAGGGATCAAGTCAAAGATCAATCCTAACTAGGATACTGCACACAGAGACTCAGAGCACTCAGGTAATAGGGATATGTGGGAACTGGTCATGGCTATACTGGGAGATTGTGAAGTCTCTGCATGGTGACAAGCCATCAATTAGGAGATGGGAATGAATCTCAGAGGAAGACTCAAATAGAATGATGAATTCCAGAGTTATCAGCAAGTAAATGAAAAGAGGATGTGGAGAAAGAAGAACACTCCTCCGTTGCTGGTGGGATTGCAAGCTGGTACAAACATTCTGGAAATCAGTTTGTCAGTTCCTCACAAAATTGGACATAATACTACCGGAGGACCCAGGTATACCATTACTGGCCATAAGCCCAGATGTCCCAACTGGTAATAAGAACATGCCACATGTTCATAGCAGCCTTATTTATAATAGCCAGAAGCTATAAAGAACCCAGATGCCCCTCAACAGAGGAATGGATACAGAAAATGTGGTACATCTACACAATGGAGTATTACTCAGCTATTAAAAAGAATGAATTTATGAAATTCCTAGCCAAATGGATGGACCTGGAGGGCATCATCCTGAGTGAGGTAACACATTCACAAAGGAACTCACACAATATGTACTCACTGATAAGTGGATATTAGCCCAAAACCTAGGATACCCAAGATATAAGATACAATTTCCTAAACACATGAAACTCAAGAAAAATGAAGACTGAAGTGTAGACACTATGCTTCTCCTTAGAAGTGGGAACAAAACACCCATGGAAGGAGTTACAGAGACAAAGTTTGGAGCTGAGATGAAAGGATGGACCATGTAGAGACTGCCATATCCAGGGATCCACCTCATAATCAGCATCCAAACGCTGACACCATTGCATACACTAGCAAGATTTTATCGAAAGGACCCAGATGTAGCTGTCTCTTGTGAGACTATGCTGGGGCCTAGCAAACATAGAAGTGGATGCTCACAGTCAGCTAATGGATGGATCACAGGGCTCCCAATGGAGGAGCTAGAGAAAGTAGCCAAGGAACTAAAGGGATCTGCAACCCTATAGGTGGAACAACATTATGAACTAACCAGTACCCCGGAGCTCTTGACTTTAGCTGCATATGTATCAAAAGATGGCCTAGTCGGCCATCACTAGAAAGAGAGGCCCATTGGACACGCAAACTTTATATGCCCCAGTACAGGGGAACGCCAGGGCCAAAAAGGGGGAGTGGGTGGGTAGGGAGTGGGGGTGGGTGGGTATGGGGGACTTTTGGTATAGCATTGGAAATGTAAATAAGCTAAATACCTAATAAAAAAATGGAAAAAAAAGATGCAAAAAGGCTGTTTTCCCTCTTGTTAAGTTATACTCTAAACCCTAGGATAATTAATTCATTTGCATTTAACAGATAGTCAGACATGGTGTACTTAACTGAACTTCTTGCATCTACTTTTAGACTATAGAAACAAGTGATGTTTAGGCCACTGCAGCCCACTGTTAAAGGTTTAGAATATGGTTCCATACAGTGATCGATTTAATCTAAGCTGCAAGGGACAAGGGAGATGACTCAATGGGTAAGATTGGGTTCTGGGATCTAAGCTCTGGTCCTCTAATAGTGGAGTAAACACTCTTAATCACCGAACAATCTCTCTAAGCCTAGACGCATCCTCTTAGCCCTATAGGAGGATGTTTGCAATGAGGAAGTACTGAATTATTGTGCCATAAATCAAGTAAGTATCCAACTGGAAACACAAAGATCAGGAAATCTCCTTCATTTACTCATTTGTATTGTAGGCTGGGATTTTCCATGCAGTTTTCTGTCTCTCTAGGTGCTGAGAATGGAAAGTTTGGGATGCTTTCCTGGCCAATCATTATGCAAAAACTCTACCATGTCCTTTCATGTGTGAGCTAGATATGGACATGACTATTCTTCAAATAAGAAAGCCCAGGCAAAGAAGATTTAGCCAGTAAGTAGCCCAGCATGGACTTACCTCAAGGTTTGTCTAACTTCAGACTCTAAATGCCACCTCATACAGCCAGAGGCAGCAAGAGTAGTTCCTCCCACGTGAATATTCCCCTAGCCTTGCTAGGTGGTCCCTGTATTCTTTTGCTAAGCTTCAGGGGAGGTCCATTATGCAGATGCTGTTGCTTTGAAACATAAACAGTCAGTCTCTGTGGGACTGTTTATTATAGTGACTGTGCAGGCTGGAGAAAATCGAGACATAAAATCACTATTTCATGCAGAAAGGGACATTGCCAAAGGGGCAGAATTACTTACTATATTAATTCTGTCCTTCAGCCCCTAGCTCATCTTCGCATAATGATTCAGTGACAGAATACATTGTCGGCAACATCGGAGGACATTTCCACTATGATTTGGTTTTGGGAAGAAGTTGAATAATCTAAGGCTTTTCATTCCATCCCCCTTTTCCTTTGACTCCTTTCTTCTTCTTTCTTCCTGCTGGTCCTTCAGCAATTGCACCCACCCCTCTGCTGATCCTTATTTCTTTCAGCCTACTCTGTTCCTTTCCTCAACTATTGACTTTAATGCCACTCTTATGCCCCCTTATCTTCCTCCAAAACTTTTATCTCCCTTTTCTTATATTTTGTCTCCCCATTGGCCATTTCATTGTCTTCTACAATGGAGTATAGAGATGCCCTGTGGAAATGTCACACTATTTTAAAAATCAAAGCCATGGGGGGGGGAGGAGCCCTTCTTGGCTATCATTTAACATCATCATATAGAGCTATTTTATAGTCACTTTCTACAATCAACAAAAGGGCTCTGCATATATGACTGTCATTGAATGGTATAGTACCCCAGAGTAAGAGTGCAGAGGAGGAGGTGCTAAGTAGGCAGATAGCATTTCTTATTCCCATAATTCATGAATCATACTCAGTAGCCAAATCATAAAGGCAGGTATCATGGGCATTTCTACATCCACAAGAAATTAAACTGCTTCATGAAATAAGTACTTGAATATGTATGATAGTGAACATGAAGCAGAGATGAGCAAAAGTCAAAACCATAGTATCCCAGAGCGAGCTGTTATTTGCTGTCCCATTGCCTCACTGACCCACTTCAAAAGATTTATAGACTAATTGTGCCAGCTGCACAGAGAGTTGTCATGTGGAAGAGGAATGTTTTTCACGGTCTGGTATGACTGTGATTGTCTAATACTGTTCTACAATTTCTCTTAAATTAACAGCTTCTCTTATACTATGTGTTCAACACCTGGTGTGCTATCAACCACCTAGAGGGAGTTCAGCACTTAACAGCTTCCACATGATTGGAGCAAACATGTCTATCTTAAAGATTAGCAGGCAAGTCAGAGAGGGAGATAACTTTCCCAATATTAGAAAGCTATGGAATATAATTAGTACCTATAGCTATTGCAGAGGAAGTCACAAAGTGGTCAGGATCTATGCAAATGGTGACAGACATTTAACGAATATTTTACTTTTTGTCTTATTTTATTAGTTATATGAGAACTTCATATAATGCAGTTTGATCATATCCACCCACTCCTCCTACTCATTCCAGATATCCCCTTCTGGACCCACTCATCTTTGTGTCCTCTTTAAAAGAATCATAACTCAGCTATTAAAAACAGTGAATTCATGAAATTCTTAGGAATCCATGAATTCCAAATGGATGGAACTAGAAAATATCATCCTGATTGAGGTAGCCCAATCACAAAAGAACACACATTATATGTATGCACTTGTAAGTGGATATTATTAGCACAGAAGCTTGGAATACACAAGATATAATTCACAGACCACATGAAACTCAAGAAGAAGGAAGACTAAAGTGTGGATACTTAAGGTCCTTTTTAGAAGGGAGAACAAAATACCCATGGGAGGAGATACAGAGACAAAGTGTGGAGCAGAGACTGTGGGAAAGGCCACCCAGAAACTGCACTACCTGGGGATCCATCCCACATACAGTTACCAAACTCAGACACTATGGTGGATGCCAACAAGTGCTTGCTGACAGGAACCTGATGAAACTGTCTCCTGAGAAGCTTTACCAGTGCTGGACGAATACAGAGGTGGATGCTCTCAGCCAAACACTGGACTGAGCACAGGGTCCCCAATGGAGGAGCTAGAGAAAGGACCCAAGGAGCTGAAGGGGTTTGCAGCCCCATAAGAGGAACAACAATATGAATCAACCAGTACCCCCAGCGCACCCAGGAACTAAACCACCAACCAAAGAGTATACATGGAGGGACCCATGGCTCCAGCTGCATATGTAGCAGAGAATGACCTTGTCAGACATCAATGGGAGGAGAGGACCTTGGTCCTGTGAAGGCTCAATGCCTCAGTGTAGGGGAATGCCAGGACAGAGACACGGGAGTGGGTGGGTTGGTGAGCAGGGGAAGGGGAGATGAGATAGGAGGATTTTGGAGGGGAAACCAGGAAAGGGAGTAACATTTGAAATGTAAATAAAGAACATGTCTAAAAAAATCATAAGTATGGATGGTGCAGTCCATATACCCTCTAGCCTTTTAGTGGAGCATGAACAATGTCCCTGCTTCCAAAGAAAACTGACTGTCACTCTCCTAGCAGCGGTGGCTTTCCAATAGTTCCCTAGCCAGGGGTAAGACCTCTATCCTCTCCATGCTAGGGTTTTGTGTGACCTGAGTTCATGCAGGTCTTATGCATGCTTTCGACTTATATGTATTTGCAAGAGTAACTGCCCTGCACTGTCTTAAAAATACTGTTTCCTTGTAGTCATCTGCCACTTCTGCCTCTTATAATCTTTCCACCTCCTCTTGATCAATGATCCCCTACCCTTGGGACTAAAAGTTGGGTTATATATGCCCTATTTAAGGGTTGGCCTTTTGCAGTCTTTAATTCTCTTCATCTGGATTATTTGTGGATTTTGTTACTCATCCTCAATTACCAAAAGAAACTTCTCTGTTGAGGCTTGAGAGACATACTGATGGATACACAGTAAGTCATCAGGACTCATCTTAATCCTGTGCCTATTTAGCAGAATAACAGTAGTAGTTCTCTCCCGGACCTGACTTGTCTACTCATAGTTTCATGAACCCAATATCAATGCCAGGTTGAGTTTCAACTCCTGACATGGGATTGAAACTCAATCAGAAAATCATTAGTGATTCTCAAGATATTTGTGTCACTATTGCACTTACAGACATACTTTGCCAGGACCCCATATGTTGTAGTTTTCAAGGTTTCACACAACACATTGCTGAAGTGGAAACTTAAGGGTTCTTTTGACAGTCAGTTGTGCTGATGGCGTTTTGCTGGGGCAAACAGATGAAGGAACATTTCACTGAAGTGAACATAGGTGAAAGGCTAAGCCAGACTCATGAAGGAATGTTTAGCTGAAGCAGACACAGGTTAAAGGACGTTCTACTAAAGCAAGCACATGAAAGGACACGTGATGAAGGATTCTTTGCTAATGATACACACATATATTTGTCTACCTTACATTATGTAGTTCAGCTCCATTTATCAGGACTCCATAGACAGAAATACACCAAAAAACTTCAGGTGATGTGCTGGCAGCTTCTTGCTGCTTTCGAGGACTTGGGCTGATTGGCAGAATGATGTCAGCTGAGACAGACTCACATGCTGAGGTAAGACATGTAATGAAGTAAGACCCATGGAGAGCAAGTGATGTTTGGAGGGAGTAAAACTAGAACTCAATGGACAGTGACAGTGACGGAGGCTGAGCTTGACTTACTGGTAGAGCTAAATGCTTGTAGGTCTCCTATCTTTTCTGATCTTTGCTTTGCTGAGAGAGGCACAGCCAAGAACTGCTCCTGGAATTCCTCCTGGTCTCTTCTACTGACTTGTGCCTATTTGGCTAAGGCCTGGCTTTTCTGCTAGATTGTCCTCTGCTGTTACCCCAACACTACTGAAGCAGACTGCTGGTACGTTTGTGAAGTGTTTGTGAGTAGATCAAGTTACCATTGCTAATCTGTGAACCGAACTGCTAATTTCCTGACAATGCGGATGGGATTTGCTCCAAAGAACAATTTCTAAACAGGCCTGCTGCCCCACTATCCTTTCTTTTCTACTACCTCTTGTGGGTGGTAGGCCAGGAGGGAGGTTATAGCATTAGGAACCATCATTAAAAGTAGACTTTGAAAAAATTAAAGTTATACCTTACAACACTAGGAAAGCTAGCTAGTAAGGACAAAGCTTGCAGATTAGTACCATCTTGATTTCTCTGCATTCAATGACTCCCACATGTGAGGTCTTCGGCAATAGAGTCTGAACATCAATTTCTGGAGGGGAGCTAATAACAGGCAATAACCTATAGAGTTTGGGAATATATGGGACCTCATATGGCACCTTATTCACCCAGCAATTTTATTTGTTCATGTACAGTTCTAGTGGAGGCATTGTTACTTATTATAAATATATATGTATATGTATGTATTTTAAGAAAGTTCTGTATTAGTGGTTTTCCATATAACTTTTTGTAAAAGTAGACTTGGAAAATAGACACTATGTTATTGTTTTAGAGAGTACTATTTTTGGAATAATAACTCCTTTGGCTTGTAAGTGTAAACAGTTTCATATAAAAAGTCTAAAAATTTATATCTTAATAAAATGACTCCATCTTGTTTGGAACAAGCAGAAAATGCTCATAATCTGTGAGAAGAATATAAATAATATATTATGTAATATCCCATATGATAATATGCTAATGCAAATATATAATACAAATAATAAATTACAATATTATAATAGTATATGGAAAATGGCATAATAATAGAATATACTAATGAAAGTATCCCAATAGAGTATAGTATTCTGATAATGAGAAGTACATACTCATTAGGACAATGTGAGAACCAGTTCCTGGCTGTTTGATCAAAGAAAAAGGAAAGATATCTGAATTTAATGTAATAAAAGGAATATATTTATCTATTGGATTTACCTCCAGACATGTGACAGGACACACATCCTGTTTATCATCTCAGCCCTTGTATCCTCCTCATCTTATCATATCCAACTTCCAGGCCTACTAAGCATATGTGATTTATACATAGAATTCTTGGGAAAGATATGGGTAGATTCTAATGGATTGCTGATATCAAGCCTAGATTAATCAGTAAGTTCAGAGAAGTGAGACCTTGTTTCAAAAACCAAGTTGGATGGTACCCAAGGAATGACACCCACAGTTGTTCTTTGGCATTCATACATGACTGCTTTCAATATTGATTATTACTGAAAGAAAAATATGTATAGCATGGTATGTAGAAAGGTAAGCTAGCAAGTGAACAAAATATGCCTTTTTGAAGATGAAAGTATCCTTGTGCATAGTAACCTCCTGTGAAATATATAACATGTTTCACCTATCTCTTCGAGGAAGACATTCTCAATTTTCCACAATTGTGGACACTGCTACAGATGAGAAGACCTTAAGATCAAGGGCTTTCACTTCCCAACTCTTTAGTTTCCATTTAGAAAGTTACTAAGGAGGATGCTGTCAATACAACATCAACCCATCCTTATGCATCTCACAGATAATTAATCTATAACAGAAAGCCTGGTATTCGGGCAATGGTCACTCTACAAAGCAGAATAAGAGAATAGAGATGTTCTATTTTACATATGAAGGTGACATTGGTGTGAATAGCTCAATGAAGGTGGTCAACCCACATACTCAGAAAGGCAATTTTCAAGTCACAAGAAGAACAAAAGCTCTAGGAAACATCATCACCCCCTAAAACTCAAACTTGTTCTCACTGAGGTAGCATACTGTTTTCTCAGTCCCATGACACAAAGACAGGGCTCAAGGCTCAATTCTGTTTCTTTCCTGAGGCCATTGAGAGATGCTGACCAGAAAATTTCTGAGACCATATTTTCCTAGCTTCCTCTTGGCTGCATCTGACCTCTACCGGCTCCATGCTGTTTCAGGTGGTGCTAACCAGCATGGGAGCTCATCACTCACAATTGTAATCAAACATTGGCCCTGGCCTTCACAGTCCCCACCCACTGAGTTTTCTGGTTATACATTCAGTGTCAGTTGCTGTATGACACAGTTACATGAATCTCCCACAGAGCTGTGTGACAGATGTTGACCACTGTTTGTAAGTGGAATCCAGGTAATCCTCTTGCTGAACCTAGTCTTCCTCTCTGAACCCCAGTTTGCTTTGGTGTGAACCATTGTTAGCACAGCTACCATCCACTGAGAACGTGTCATGCACCAGGCTGAGAAGCACTGTGGATGGACATGATCTAGAACATTTTCCAGGAAAATCATGGTTTTGTTTCCCTCCTCCCCCATCATTATAGTTGTTAGAACCAGGACATTCCAAACCTATGAGCTAACAACGTGACCCACAACTTGCAGGCTGGTTGCTAAGCCAACAACCACCATATCCCAGAACCCACTTGGCTCACCTCCCACCCTTACTTGTGTATGTCACTTTCCATATAAATTAGGAGATCACCCCCTCCTCACTCTCTTTCTTCTCTCCCCCTTCCACTTGCCCTGCCACTCCCTTGTCTCTCCCTCACAATAAACCCCTTTCACGTGGAACCGCCTTGGGCTAGCACGCTGTTTGGTAATATCCGCAATATTAATATTATTATTATTACATCAATAGCGATGTCCATTGTTCTGCTCTTAACTGGACACTTCCCAGTGTTTACTGCTGTATCAGAAGTATTTCTAGCTCCTCAGAGTGCTGGCTTTTGGAGAAGAATGGGTCCATGCCCACCACTGCCTACTTAGACATGGCCTTGCTTCTTTGTCATGATGAATGCATGAGGGTAACCCTATAGATAATGTGGAGGACCTCCAGTTTTTGCACTGAATCCCTGTGTTGTTTTTTCTTCCATGCACACTTGTACACACACACACACACACACACACACACACACACACACATGTATATATATATTGGACTTGCCTTGCCTCTTGCCTGTTGGAGGTTTGGGTTCCTAAGATTCAATTTCTTTCCTTTCCAAATCAAGGCCATACAGCAAAATCACTTGAAATGTTATACCCATAACTTACCTCGGAACAGGAAGTTGACAATTAGAGACCAAAACTAATTTTAGTCAACATTACAAGGAGTTTTCCAGAAGTATCTCTGTGGTCAGACTCATCTTCTGCCTAAGCGAACTATGACTGCAGGACCATTCAGGTAGCTAGGCCTTCAGAGCCTGGCTCACTATCTAGCAAGTGCTTTGCCCAGTCTCCCAAGCACCCTCCTCTTCACCCCAGGCTCACTGGACCTCAGCGGAGCAAGTTCTAGGGTGCTGAGTGAACCAGGTCCTCGGAACTTTTGTATTAAGGTCCTCGGAACTTTTGTCATTAAGGGTGATTACTCAGCGCTTACTCCCCTTTCCTTCAGCTGATTTTATTTCTAAACCCATTAGTTCTTAATTTAAATAATCTGCACTTCTTAGAGACTGAAAAGTTTTCTAGGAATGTACCATACATTGAATTATGTTCTCCTATAAGTCATATATTGGAGATTTATTATCTATATACAGCCCATGTACTTTAAGACAGGCTTCTAAAGAGATGGCTAACATAGAATGGGACTATTAAAGACAATGTTTAACAATATCACTGTTATAAAGAAGAGGAAGGGACAGCAGGGACATTTGAAAAAGCTACCAGAGAGGATGGCCAACTGCAAAGCCAGGAAGGAGGTCTCAGAGGCCTTTAACTTGCACTTCCAGCTTCAAGACCTGTAAGATTTCTCTTGCTTCAGGTACTTCAGATGCTTCAGCCTGTGGCATTTTGTTATAGTATTCCCTAGCTGCCACATACGGTTCTCATAACCAAGAAATATACACAAAATAAATGTTCTTGTCTCTCAGTTCAGAAACTGCAAATCTACAGTCAGCAAGGTTAATTTTTCCTAAGGTCCCTCCTAGGCTAGTGTGTTACAGCTCTGAGGGGAAATGCCTCCCCAGTAGAATGTTACAGCTCTGAAGGGAAAGGTATCCTGTTAGTTTGTGGGTGGAGCCTGATGGTGGGAGGTACTTAGTGGCAGGGTCTGGCAACTCCTGTGCCTCAAGGGCTTGGGCCTGTTAAAGTATTCTGGAGGGTAGGGCCTGGCCTTTGAGGCCCTCAGGGAAGTGCCTAGCCTGGAGGGGCTTACAGCTCGTGCATAGCCACGTTCTTCCAGGATGTTTCCAGGGTCATTCCTCTCTGTGGCTTCTTCTACTCTCCTTTTCTTACCAGTGTGTTAATTATACAGATGAGGAGGGTCTGTAAGGCCCTGTATTAACTGACTCAACTCTCTTGGAGGTATTATCGTTTTTCCAACTTAATACATTTATTGATTATTTGAGAATTTCATATAATGTATCCTGATCACACTAGCTTCCCAGTCCTCCCAAGTCCACCCTCCAACCCTTGTAACCCCTCCCCATTCCGGCAAAAAAAAAAAAAAAAAAAAAAAAAAAAAAAAAAAAAAACCAAAACAAAAACAAAAACAAAAAAAAACAACTAAGTACAATTTGTATTGACCATGTATTCATTGGAGCATAGTTAAACTCCCTGTGGCTAATACTGCAAAGATCACTGAGTCCAACGACTTCAGACACAGTGAGACATTGAAGACTTCTCAAAGGAGAACAAAAACAGTCTACATAGGAAGCCATTAAGAAGGGTCCTTAAGACTGTGATAAAGATGCTGACATGTGGCTAATCACCCTTGTTGGTTTCTGTTGGAGGGGACAGACATTTGATACAGTCTCATTCTGTGGTATTGAAGGGTCAAGACAGCAACAAGGCCATTTGGCAATTTGGGATAACACAGTCCAGCTCATAATACTAACCTTTAGAAAGCTATGGTGTGAGATACAGACATTGGCATCTCTGGAGACTCTCTTGGTGGTGCCCACAATTAGCCTGGGAGGTGAACACTGTGCTATCCCATTTAAAGGTGAGCAAACTGAGTCCTAGTGACTTGGCATCCAACCTTCCATATATGTGGAGACGGGCTAAGTTTCTTTTCTGGCCATTTGCAGCTTTCAGTCTGAGCTATTTTTTGATAGAAATGGCCTAAATTGTGATCCTTAATGGGCCCTAGCTCTCAGACCTGTTGTGGCATGAGATAACCTGAACAGAGCACCCAGCAAAGTGCTCAGGCCCAGCAAATGCACTCAACAGAGGGACACTTTTCATCACAGTGATTATGTTTAAGCCTTGAAAACCTTAAGTGCATAAAAAAAAATAGAGACCATCAAATTGGTGATTTTATCATCTGGTTCTGGGGAGCTTAAGCCAATGCCAGGACACTGGACTGGGGATGTTTTCCCACACATTAACAGTCCTGGGAAGGAAGCATTGCTATTATCCTCTGAGGTGCAAGATGGCCTTGCATCTGTTAAAGCTGTGGGAGGTCCAGCTGAAATGCAAATGCCTGGGCTGTATGGGCTCAGCAGATGGGCCTCTCTAATGCTCTTCCCTCTACCCTCTTACCTCAGCCCCCAGAACTCCCAGGATGCCCATCATGCTGCTCTGTGTATTCACATCCCTGAAAATGACAAACCAACCCAAACCACTACACCACACACACACACACACACACACACACACACACACACACACACACACACCTTCACAATTATACCCTCCTTTGGATATTTTGGTAAGATTCTTAGTCTCATAAGATCAGTCCTGTAGCTCTACCCAACAGATCTACACCAGGTTCCATGAGGAGTTTGCAGTACTAAAGAAAGAGGGAAAGCATCTAATATAAGCTTACGATGGTCTGTTGTACAACTCACGACGTCTACTGTTCTTGAAGAAAGAGAGGTAGTCTGGTAGCCTCCCAACTTTGCAATGAGGAAACTAAGGCCTACAGAAGTTCTGCTACAGAAATGGATACAGAGGCTCCTCAGAAAAACTAAAGAAGCATATTGCCCAGCCATAGCATTGCTGGGAGTATACCCATCAGGTTCTAAATGGGCACTGCAGAGGGGCCTTCTCAGGTGTACTGCAGCAGTGTTTACAGGGGCTGGAGTGCCCATCAACAGAATAAGGAAAATGTGTTATATATGCACAATGGTGCTTTATGTAGCCATCAAGGAAGAAAATATCACACCAGTTGCAGGAAAATCTATAGACCTGGAGGTCATCCTGGCTGGGGAATAAGCCAGCAAGGAAAAGTCCCATGGTTTCTCTCATAGGCGAAGCCCAGATTTAAGAAGAAAAACATGAACATGGAATAGCCATAGGAGAAAGGAAGAAACAGGAGGCAGAGAAGGAGAAGGAGAGAAGGCAGCACCAGGGATGAATAACATAAAAATATATCATGTCTTGCTTGAAAATGTCAACTAAGGAACAGAACAAGCATAGACTGACATCTGAATGAGATGAGAATGACATCTGAATGCCTACTGAGAGCCAGTCCTCCCTGGCCTGGTAGGCCTAGCATGTGGTGACTAACCACTGTCTTGGCCCAGGGCATTGACTTTAAGCTTCTAGTTGTTTTGCCTAGTGAAGAATTGAGCGTGAGTGCAGGCTGGTAGCACAGCAGGTCAATTCATTTCCAGTGCTTCCTTCAGATTAGAAACTCATTTATTTAAAAACTCAAAGAGACTAATCATGGATCATTTATTGATTCAACAAAAATAAGACTGAGCATGAAGCTTTTCATACAACTGAGAATTTGTTGTTTTTCTTGCCTTTCTATGAGGAGGAGGTGGAAGCTTGGCAATAAATATAACAAATTATGTCCGTATGATATGTTAACGTTGGTAAAAAGTTAAAGTGGAGAACACAACGCCAGCCTTCAGCGGTGCTTGGAAAATTGCTGTGGTTTCAAATGCAAGAGCAGGCCTGGAAACAGAAAGGCCTGAGGCTTAGGTGTGTGCAAGGAACACTTCAGACAGAAGGCAGAGCACGGGGTCTGCTGGCATATCTGGATTGAGGCAGGAGCTCAGGATCTGGCCTATCAGAGAACAATAGTGACTCATGGCAGCCAGTGGGAAGGCTGGTCAGGGAACTGGCCTATGAATGCTGCCTCCTGATCATGAGAAACAAAGGGAGCCCAAGGACAGCTTCCTGCCCCGTTTGGGAGGTAACATCTGTTTACCAGCATTATCCCTTAAATAGATGATAGGTTCTAGGGTTGCTTAGTCTAATTTTCAAGAAAATCCAGGATTCTCCATTTCTATGTAAGTCTCTGATTACAAGACTAATGAACGGTGAATTTTCCGGTTTCTTTTTTTTCCAAGTAGTTTCCCTACTGTTTGCTACTATAGATTTCTGACAAAGGGACTCCGGTGGGGACTTTGTATTACCCCATGTTGTCATGTGACCTCAATGCCAGAGGCAATGCCACATAGCTATGGGCCATTGTCTACATCACTTGTGTTCAGACACAAGTTACATTTCACTGTTAGAATGACCTATGTGGTTGGTTTCCCTCCTGAAATTGCTAGCCAGCCAAGGCCAAGGATGGAATTTTCTTCTGCTTTAAACTGATTAGCGCAAGGCTACACATGTAATAGGTTAGGAATTGTTTATTGAATAAATTGACAGTGGTAACTGTGTACAGATTGTGTAAGTATTATGGATAGAAGTGAAAATGTAGCAAAAATAAAACCTGTGTGTTAGAAGCATTTGAAGGAGTTATTTTCTTCTGTGTTCCAAATTCCCCATAGTGTTGTTACATTGATTTTATAATTTTTAATGGAAGAAAATGTGATAAAAAAATCTATTAATCTTCCTGGCCTCTATTTTCATAGAAGTGTGCCCTGGGATCCAGCCCCTGCTGAGGGAAATTCACTGCAGAGTCAGCATGTCACCACTGCAACCATAGCCTCAGTGTTTATATGGGGGATTGTTGCAGCAAGTGGGAATTCACTAGTTCTCACATGACCGCTGAAATCCAACCTCTTCCCACCCAAAGCCAGGTATCCCTGGCCAGAGAATTCACATTAGAATGTCCAGGCTCCTTCTAAAAACAAACAAACAAACAAACAAAAAATAAATAAACAAAACCAGAGTTAACATTTAAGGAAAAGTTGGAACTTTGCACTGAGGCTTAGCACCTGGGAAGTGGAGTTTTAGTGAAGAAATAAGAGAGTGACTGTGGCTTTAAGAATTTCAGTGGTTTGAATGAGAATGGTACGAATAGGCTCATGGATTGAGCACTTGGCCCCAACTGATGCTGCTATTTCAAGAGGCTTAGAATGTGTACTTTTTTTTTTTTGGAGAAAGTATGACCTTGAGGACTGGCCATTTCCATCCCCAACCAAGCCTCCTTCTGTGTGGTGCTTGTGGTTGTGGTTCACTATGTGAACGTTACTGCTACTGGCCACCATGCCTGCCACTTTCCCACCTTGATGGACTCATCCCTTTACAACTGTAAGCCCAAATAAACTTTCTTCTACAATTGCCTTGGTCATATTTTATCACTAAAGAACACCCCCATACCTCCCTTTGAATACCACCAAAATTTAATAAATAAATAAATAAATAATAAAACAAAACTAAAAACAAAATGCCACCCAATCCTAATTCTAGACACCTGGTGTTGCAAAAAAGCCAACAGATTCTACAGTTTCAAAAACAGTTTATACAAGGAAAACAGTTAACTTTTCTATCGCTAATAAAGCCCCCTTCCCTACCCTTCCCTAACCTGAACCATTTAATCTACATTCTCCTGAACTCTGGTACTGTGTTGTGGGGTCCTGCAAATTGATCACAGTGTAGACAGACCTTGAGACGCCACCTCTCAGGTTAAGTAAAGCTACTCTAGATGTCAAGGCTGTCTAAATTCCCTCATCGTTTATTTCTTAATCCAGATTTAATCCTTACAATCATACAACAGAAAATCAACTAATATACAGATCCTGGAAGAGAACCCTTGTGCCAGATGTAAGAGTGAGCATCCAGTTTCTAAATCTAGAGAATGCACAGCTACATAACACAACAAACCCACATGACATTCAGACATTCGGGAGGTTGGATGTGTGGGAAACGTACTTGACTTCCTTCTCCTTACAGTCTTACCTATTGTCAAAATAGTAAGAGTTGGGTATTTGCCCATGTGGCACACAGTGAGTCTGTGTGGCCTCAGACACAAGAACAGAGGGCTGGTTTAGGAAACAAAGAAACTGACCATTCTGACTGCCCTGAGGCTTGAACAGAGAATTGGTCCAGCTTGTGATGATGAGCATTGTCCTTAAGGCCCATGTTAACACTACTCCTATTGTTTAATAAAGAGGATGAGGGAGAAAATGGTTTGCCAAATGGAAAGTCACCCATCAACTTTGTTGATGCCTAACTGCTTCTTTGCCCTTATGTCCACAGAGGAGCAGTAGACTGAAAGCAGGGCCCTAGTGGCCCCAAGCTCTTGCTGCCAGTGGTACTCTACTGACTGACTCAGAGTTGAAAGTTGGAAGAAGGAAGCAGGAGACTGGTTTATCATCTCCTCCTCCAGTTCTCTCTAAGCACAGAACAATCCATGAAAAGGAAGAATGGTATCATTCAGGGACAATGACCATGCCTGCTTGCAAGTGTTGCTTGGTAGATAACATGTTCTCATCCATCAAACTGTCTACCTCACTCCACTTTGCAAAGAGCAAAAGAGGTAGAACAAAACAAATTGGTAGACAACCTCCAGCTCCCATACCTACCTTTTCTTCAAAGCCCGGAAGTATGGACAAAAGCTTCCATTTACGTGAAATGAAAGAAAACAGAGAGAGGTCCATCTACTGTGAATCAGATACTAGACTTGATGCATGGTATGAGAGCTGTCACTGGCTGAGAAATGCCCAGTGCTGAGAAGTCCTGTCTTCTGATCTCTCCTTTAACAACAATGTCTATGAGATCGTGAACATGAGTAACTAAAACTTACTGAAGTCAAATAACAATTGTTGATTAGAGTCGGGTCAGTCTACAAGCATAGAGGCTTCACTCCAGAGTCCACCCTGAACTCCTGCCTCAGAACAGAGACACTCAACCTTAGCCCTTCCTGCCTCTGCTTGATGAATGGGGAACTAAGGTTTCTTCACATTGCCAGTGAAAGCTGAGTGTAGGGCACAGGTTACTACAAGCCTATCAAAGAACACAGGGAAAGTGTTTGACTAAGTGGTCATAAAAGTGGCTATTGCTTGTATATATATAATGGGTAGGTAGTATTTCCACCTAAGAATATTTCACAGTTATATCTTCCCAGGGAATCATAATTATAGCTTAATATTTAACCCCAACGTCTATCCCACTACTATCAAAGGAAGTAGGAAGAAGACACAGTCTGGTGAGTGGGTAGTGGAGAATAGCCAGGGATATGGTTAGAATCTTGGACTGCACGTGGAAATAGTGATGGCTTTCTTGAAGAATCTGAAACTTACTAGGGCTTGAGAGACAGCCCGGCAGTTAAGAGCACTGGATGTTCTTCCAGAGGACCTGGGTTTGATTCCTAGCACCAATATGGCCGCTAACAACCATCTGTATCCAGGCCTGGGGGATCCAACACCTTCTTCTGGCCACCAAGAGGACTGTGCACATGTGGTACACAGAGATACCTATGGGCAAAACACTCCCCTGATGCAATATAATACAAATTAAATTTTAAAGTTACAATATAATGGCTGTAATCTAGGTGGTATACATGACAGGGCTTTGACATATATTTATAATGTTCCATGTGATTCTAATGTGTAGCATTGGTAGGGATACTATGACTTGGAAAATGCAGCCTGCGCTGACAATTAGATATAAAACCTTTCCCTAAAATGTATTCATCTAAGCCACCTGGGGCATGACTGGGCAGTGACACTTGAGATGGAAATAATCTGCTATTATTTATACTGATTAATTCCAGCTCTTAGTGCTGATGTCTCGTCTTAAAGGAGCACTTGGGAGGAGGGTGGGAGGGGCAGACTTGATGAGGTCACATAGACGAGACAGGAACCAGCAATGGGCTCCCGTTGTTTGGTAAACACACCCAGTGCTTAATGGTGCCTAATGGTGCCTGTAATTGATGTCTAGAGTTATTTAAAAGTAAATTTACTAGAAAATAATTAGCAATTTTATAGTTCACTACTTTCTAATTTTGTGGATAACATTTTTCTCAGTGGTTATATCAGGCACCACCATAGGACCTGCTGTGAAGTCACGTGACCAAAGTGGAGGTGGCACATGGATAAGGATATAAATATGTTTTTAAGTGTTTGCTATCCAGACAGATCATCAAGTGTTACATACGCCCTTCTTCCTTCCACCACTGTCTCTCACTTTGTTCCCACTGTCCCATTTGAGTCTGCAATAAATCACCCTTAATCAACATCACGGGAAGTTTGTGGGAAGGCTGCTTGCAGATGGCTTATCTTTGACCTTGGGTGCTTTTAACCTCGGCAGTGGGAGTTGAGAGGAAAACTGTTTTCTCATTAGTCCTGATACATCTTACCTTAATGAGCTTGTAAAAATATTCATTACAACACATTAACTCACCTCTCTTTCCACTCAGCTAGCCCAAAGCTATGAGAAAAAATGAATCATAGAAATGCACTAAAGATTCTGTGAAAGCTTTATGAAAGAATCCACTGATGTGTCCATCTGGCCGCATCTTCACGCTCAGAGAAAGGATTTGCTATTATTTTCAGACAGAGGATCCCGCTCTTCTAAAAGTCTGAGAAACAGTGGCTCCCTCTGGGCAATGAGTATGCCATTTGAGGATCCGCAGCATCCATGCCCTTGGAAGCTTGCTACAAGTGTAGAACCTCAAGCTGGACATGGTACATATCTATGAGCCCAGTTCTTAGAAGCTGCAGCATTAGAGGCCAGGCTGAGTTATAAAGTAAAGGCTTGTATTCTGGCTCAGGAAAAGAAGGAAGGAAAGAAGGAAAAATGGAGACGAGGGGGAGGAAGAGGGAAGAAAGGATGCAGATTTCTGGTCCTGCCTCAACTACTGAAAGGGGTTCTTCAGAGAGCATACATTTGTGTTTTGAGGATTTTTCAGACTCATATACAGGCTAGAGTTTGATATCTAAAGTCTTGTGGTAATTTTGGAAACAATGATTAAGACATTCTACGTGGAAAAAAATGCTCTGAAAAAGAGTTGGAAGGTGTTTTTGAGGTCCTGGGTATTAATGGCTCTGTTCGTATTACTCATGATGTCACCAAAATACTGAGGTAGAGGTGCAAAGTGTTCAGTCTGGTGTTTCATCAGGAATCCTGGTCTGTGTTGCTATACATTGGAGCTTACAGGGCCTACGCATATTATAGGGTAAGCTGGTGTGAGATTTGGCATTCCAGGAGACAGAAGTGAAGTGGTGACCCATATCCCATCTGTAACCATTCTAGTTTATTCAGAAACAATAGGATGGTACAGAACCATATGAAATAGTTTTATAAACCAATGCTAGTGAAGGCTAAACACATACATGATGGAAACATTTAAAATGTCCTACAAAATCCAATCTTCCTTCATACTTATTCTGTTATTTTACTTTAATTTGTGACAGTATAGGAATTAATTTGTTTCCTAGTCTGGCATAGTTCAATAATTTTCTTAAGGTACAGGTTATGTGGTCGAATGAAATAATATTGGGATACGTCTTTCTCTAGCCAAAAAAACACTTTGCAAGATCAAAAATCCAGTAAATCCTTCAGCAGATGGCTGGGATAATGCTCACTGAGTGCCTCCTAAGATCACCCTTAGTCATACTATCTACCCATGGTGACCAGAGAACTGGATAGCTTTATGTCAACTTGACATAAACTAAAGACATCTGAGAGCTGGAGACCTCAACTGAGAAGATGCCTCCATAAGATTGTGCTGTAGGTAAGACTGTAGGCCATTTTCTTAATTAGTGATTGATGCGGGAGAGCCCAGTCCATTGTGGATGGAGCCACCTCTTGACTGTTGGTCCTGGGTTCTATAAGAAAGCAGGTTGAGCAAGTGATGAGAAGCAAGCTAGTGAGCAGCACCCCTCCACTGTCTCTGCAGGAGTTCCTGCATCCAGGTTCCTAGCCTGCTTGAGTTCCTGCCCTCACTGCTTTTGATGATAAACTATTGTTATACGAAACTGTGAGTGAAATAAGCCATTCACTTTACAGTTTGCTTTGGGTCATGGTGTTTTATGGCAGCAGTAGCAAACATCTCAGCTCAAATGTAGAGTAATGATGTCTTAATGGTATTGAAAAAGGAGATAGCAAGAATGGGCTGGGTCTCCCAAACACATTTAATCTTTTCAAGAAATATAGCAAACGCAGCCAATACTGCTTCAGCAGTATGGATACCAGAAGCCCTGGTTATACCTCGCCATCTTTCCCACAAAGTTTCTTGACTGTTCTTCATTATCTGAGCTACAAATAAGTCAAAGGAAACTGGGATGAGCCAGGAAACTTCACTGGGATGGTGACTTAACTATTTGTCTTTTGTTTCTTTATCTGCTGCCTAAATCAGTGCCAGGTGACATGGGAGAGAGGAAAAGAATCTATAACTTGCAGGCTGCGAAGTTAAGGAATCAGTCCCTGTAATTCATCCATGACAATCCAGCAATAGCTTAGTAATTCTCTTCCTTTCTTGGGTCTCCATGGTGACAGACAGTAGCTGGCTAACAAGACTGGGAAAATGTCCCACTACATACTTTAGAAGAATATAAAAAAATCTCTCTTTCCAAGTGAAGCCTTATGATGTCTCAAAGTGGGGAAAGTTTCAGATAGAGCCTGAGTTGGGGTCTAAAGTCTGTCATTACTAGCTATGAGACACCAGAGTGACACACATCAGTTCTGGGCTCAGTTTCCTCATCCCTAAAGTGGTGTGGTATTAGTGCCAACCCCATGGGGTACATGAGAAACACTGAGCAAATTATTCTATGTGAGGGACGTTGTGTTTCTCCATTCAGTTCATAAAGAAAGGTCTGCAAGAATGGTTTGTTCACTGTATATATAGCAAACACTGATATAGAAGCTTGGGATATCTGGAATAAGAGAGTGAGGAGAGTGAAAACAGGCAGCAGAAAATAGGAAGGTGACATGGGCTTTATCATAACAGTTGACACTAAGAAAACCCATGAATAATGAGGCTGAAGGCAACAAGGACAGAGCTCAAGAGTAGGTGAGTGGTGACACTTTTTGGTGGCTAGGGGAGCCTCCATAAATGGAAGCACTGAAGCAGAGGCCTGCTGCATGAGGCTCTGTGCCATGAGGGATGTCTGACATGCTACACTCCTGGTATCGGAAGCAGCACCCGACTCTTGTTAAGTGCCCAATAAACGTGACTTTACAAGCTGGTGATAGTTAATTGGACATAAAAGAGAAGTTCTCTTTTTTTCCTAGCAGTGCTGAGCATCAAACCCATGGTTTCTGTGCATGTTAGAAAACATTCTTACAATTGAGCACCACCCCTGCCTGGAGATGCCAGTTTTATCCATGATAATAACATGACAAAAGGAGCTTGATTGGGCTGTGGAGTCTTCAAATGGCTTCACGAGTTAAAGAAAGATGTCTTTTCTTGACTTTTTTACATCACTTCTTGACTTGGGGATGGAAGGCCAGACTCCACTCACCAAGGAAACAAGAGAATTCAAAAATTCATTCTCTTTTGGGTATGTCAGCAGCTCCACCATGTCTTTTAGTCGCAGCAGTAAACCTTCAGAAGAGTAAACAGTCAACTCCTGGACAAATGGGACCAAGGAGCAGAAAATGGGATAAAAGGCAGATTTGAAATGTCTTTGCCAAGTGTTCTCTTCTTTAACCAACATACTTACCCCACTTCCACACCCCTAATTCCTCTCTTTGTTTGCTGTTTGCTGTTGCAGCTTCAGGCCCTGGCATCCTAATCCTACCTCTTAGGACCTCCACCCTCAACCCTCAACCCACCCCCACCCCCACCCCCACCCCCACCTTGGCTCATGTAGGGAAGAGCAACTCAGAGAAGCAGAATTGAAAGGGCTCAAGGAGCCTTGTAAAGCAGTTACACTGAGGATGGGACTGAGTCAGCCAGGAATCCTGAGAGACATGTTTCTGTCAGGTGTCACAGCAGCAGGCAAGAAGGATTATTTATTTATTTATTTATTTATTTATTTATTTATTTATTCATTCATTCATTCATTCATTCATTCATAGGAAAGGAAGTGTTGCTGCGGGGAAGGCCCTACAAGTACAAAGTGAAGCAAACACCATGTGGGCCCTGGCACCAAATCATCCTGGCAGGGCCTGCTTGAGAAGTGGTTGAAAGGGTGAGGGGCAAGGGACAGGCTGTAAAACTCCTCCTGAGCTAAGCAGAGACGTTAAATCCTACAGGTGGCAGGAAATAATGAAGACATGCTGTGTTGGTTTTCTCTATGTCTTCTTTTGGAATAATTCTTTCCAATCTAGTGATTATTTCTCAAACCATAAGAGCAGGGTTGTCTCAGTCTGGTCCCCAAGTAATTGAGTGACTTAGCCAAACTATGAACACTCTAGATCTTCAGCCATTGTTGACTGATTCCCATCTGATACACTTTCAATGGAGCTCTTAGGGAAAGCATCTCTCCCGCTGTGGCATTTGGAGTGGTGTAAGCTTGCCTACAAACAGCCCTAATAATGACCTATGTAATGGTATTGAGAAGTAAAAAGAAAGAAAACTGCCAGAAGTTCTGAAGTAGAAAGGACTGGAAAAGAGTAGATTCCCTGTGAGAGTTAATGATGGGTATCCACTCAATTAGACTGGGAGACATCTAGCAAGTAAATAAAACACATTGGTGAGTATCTCCTTAAGGGTGTTTCCAGAGAGGGTCAACTAAGAAGAACAGTGACCCAGCACGTGGACAATATCAATATCATCCCATAGGCTGGGTCAAGATGGAAAGAGAGAAAGAACTGGGAGAGACCTGGAGTGGAGGCATTCCTTCTCTCTGTTGCTTGTCTGCCATGGGGTAAACACTCTCCTTCTCTACATGCTTTCTGCCATGATGCCATGCTTCACCATGGGCCTCGAGTCAATGGCCCTGAGGACCACTGACCCAAAATCTTGACACGAAACTGCTAACCTAACTTTCCATCCCTAAGTTGTTTATCTTGGGTAATTTTCACAGTAACAAGTCTGAATAACACTTCTACAGCTGTTATTAAATAATTAGATAAGAATTATACATAAAGACAGATATACTTTAGAAATCTGTTCCATGACCCAGTAAAGTCTCTTTAACCCTTGATCTTATTTAAGCTGTGTGGCCTTACTCCTGGTTAACACAGGAGTCATGAGTCATTTCTCTTGTCAGTTCATGTTCGTAGATGCAGACTGTCTTATAAATAGGATAGGGGTTAAACTAGGGAAAGAATTCTGCTATGAAGAGACCTCATTGAACCACACCAGGGAAATCTTAGTGTTGAGTGTAAGTGGCCCTATGCATTTATCTGCTGAATCTGACAGGCCCTAACGAGAATTATAAGACACAGCTTGAGCTTGACTCTGGTCCTATTTGATTTTAAATTACATATAGACTGTCAGATAAGTAGAGGCTCAAGGATGATTATAGAGTCCCATATAACTCTTCCAAAGATCTTTAGTGTGGTTATTTCTCCCTGTATTCCCTCTTTTATCCTGTTCTTCAGTCTACCTCCATATTTAATCCTCCTATTCTAGTTCCTACTCTCTCTTTTAACACTATACCCTATTTCCCCTTCCTGGGAAGATTCCATCCTTATCCCCCACCTGAGGGTCCTAACTAATCTCTGTAGGTATTTCGATTGAAACAAACATATCTCAAAGGTTTAAAGGATTATCTAAACACATCTAAAGCTTAAGAGCTAACATCTACGTATAAGAGAAATGATGAAGTATTTGCCTTTTGGGGTCTTTGTTACCTCCGTCAGGATGACTGTTTCTAGATCCATCTACTTATCTGCAACTTGCATATTTTCATTTTTCTTAGCAGCTAGATGATATTTTGTTGTGTAAATGGACCACATTTTGATTAGCCATTCATCAGTTAATAGACATCTAAGCATGCATTAGACTCACACAAGTTCAAACTAGATAAAACCTCAGCACTGAGAAGAGGAAACAGACACAAATACCCATTCCTAAACAAGAAGTTATTTTCAATAGATACTTGCTGGGAAAGGAAAAGTGAGTCTTCTTCAGTGGAGTCTCACTTCATAGATCAACAACCCTCGAGAGTCAGCCCCAACTCCAGGAACAGTTGGCTAACAAAAACTCTATTGTTTTCTTTGTGCACTTTTCATTTTGTTTTTCTTTTTTTAAAAGTTTTCCTATTTTGATTTTTGCTTTTTGTTGTAGTTCATGGGAGTTGTTGCTTGAGAGAGAGAGACTGTGTGTGAGTAGTGATGTGGGGAGGATCTGGGAGGATCTGGGGAGGGGAAAATGATCAAAGTACATTGTCTGAAAATGTTTTAATAATATATTTTAAAAGAATTAATATATGCTGTGGACTTGGTAAGAGAGAGTATCTGCTCATTAAGATGAAGAGCGCTTGAAACAGACTAGAATCAGTGAAAATATTTGTACCTTGATATAGAAATACTAAGATTGCTTCCTTCCAGTCTGTGCCAGTTTACTTTGGGCTGGAACTCTGCAGCCAGTCCCATAGAACCCAGAGGAGGTTCCTCTCCAAGGCACTCTAGCATGCCCAAGATCATAGGATCAGGAGTGAGTAGGACACAATATCTATTCAAACACCACCGAGAGTAACTGGGGCCAGCAGGATCCAGGGATGCAATAATCCTGCCCCACCAGTGGCTCTGGTTCCTTCTGGTCTGTACCAGTTTACCTTGGGTGCAAACTCCACAACCAGTCCCAGAGCACCCAGTTGAGGCTCAAATCCTAGGCTCTCTAACACACCCAGGACCACAGGATCACAGGATCACAGATCCCAGGTCCCCAGGAGCTTGGTCATATCAGGTTCTCAAGATCCCAGAGGCAGCTTGACTCCCAGGAACTCTGACACACACAGGATCTCAGAATCACAGGATCCCAGAATCACAGGATCATAGAGACAGCTGGACTCTGAGGAGTTCTGACACAACCAGAATTGCAGGAAGGGCAGGCTCCAGTCAGATACAGTAAGGGTAGCTAGCACTAGAGCTAATCAGTTGGCAGGGGGCAAGTGTAAGAACATAAACAACAGAAATCAAGGTTACTTGGCATCACCAGAACTCAATTCTCCCACCATAGCAAGTCCTTGATACACCATCACACCGGAAAAGCAAGATTCAGATCTAAAAATCTCTTCTCATGACAATGATAGACCACTTCAAGAAGGACATAAATAACTCCCTTAAAGAAATACAGGAGAACACAGGTAGACAGGCAGAAGCCCTTAAAGAAAAAACAGAAAATTCCCTTAAAGAATTACAGGAAAACACAATCAAACAGGTGGAGGAAATAAACAAAGCCATATAAGAACTAAAAATGGAAATAGACACAATAAAGAAATCAAAAAGGGAGATAACCCTGGAAATAGAAAACCTAGGAAAGAGATCAGGAGCCATAAATGCAAGCAACACCAACAGAATACAAGAGATGGAAGAGAGAATCTCAGGTGCCTAAGATTATGTAGAAAACATTGACACAACAGTCAAGGAAAAGGCAAAAGGCAAAAGGCTCCTAACCTAAAACATCCAGGAAATACAGGACACAATGAGAAGACCAAACACAAGGATAATAGGTATAAAAGACAGTAAAGATTACCAACTTAAAGGGCCAGTAAATATCCTCAACAAAATTATAGAAGAAAACTTCCCCAACCTAAAGAAAGAGATGCCATGAACCTACAAGAAGCCTACAGAAATCCAAATAGACTAGACCAGAAAAGAAATTCTTCCTGTCACAATCATCAAAACACCAAATGCATTAATCAAGAAAGAATATTAAGGTGCTAGAGAGATGGCTCAGTGGGCAAGAGCACTGATTGCTCTTCCAGAAGCCCTGAGTTCAATTCCCAGCAACCACATGGTGACTCATAACCATCTGTAATGGGATCAGATCCCCTCTTCTGGTGTGTCTGAAGACATTGACAGTGTACTCACATACATGAAATAAATAAATCTTTTCAAAAAAAAAAGAAAAAATATAAAAAGCAGTAAGGGAAAAAGATCAAGTAACATATAAAGGCAGACCTAACAGAATTACACCAGACTTCTCACCAGAGACTATGAAAGCTAGAAGATCCTGGGCAGATGTCCCACAGACTCAAAGAGAACATAAATGCCAATCCAGACTACTATACCCAACAAAACTCTCAATTACCATAGGTGGAGAAAGCAAGATATCCCATGACAAAACCAAATTTACACAGTATCTTTCCACAAATTCAATTCTACAAAGGATAATAGATGGAAAACATCAACACAAGGATGGAAACTACACCCTAAGAAAAGCAAGAAAGTAATCTTTAAGCAAACCCCAAAAAAGATAGTCACACAAAATAATTTCACCTCCAACAATAAAAATAACAGGAAATAACAATCACTTTTCCTTAATATCTCTTAACACCAATGGCCTCAATTCTTCAATAAAAAATACATAGACTAACAAACTGGATAATTAAGCAGGACCCAGCATTTTGCTGCATACAAGAAGTGCACCTCAGTGACAAAGACAGACACTACCTCAGAATAAAGGGTTGGAAAACAATTTCCCAAGAAAATGGTCCCAAGAAACAAGCTGGAGTAGCCATTCTAATATCGAATAAAATCGACTTTCAACCAAAAGCTATCAAAAATGATAAGGATGGACACTTCATACTGGTCAAAAGAAAAAGAAAATCTACCAAGATGAACTCTCAGTTCTGAATATCTATGCTCCAAATCCAAGCACACCCACATTCATAAAAGAACCTTTACAAAAGCTCAAAGCACACATCTCACCCCACACAATAATAGTGGGAGACTTTAACTCCCCACTCTCAGCAATGGACAGATCATGGAAACAGAAACTAAACAGAGGCACAGTGAAACTAACAGTAGTTATGGAACAAATGGATCTAACAGACATTTATAGAACATTTCATCCTAAAGCAAAAGAATATACCTTCTTCTCAGCACCTCATGGTACCTTTTCCAAAACTGACCATATAATTGGTCACAAAACAGGCCTCAACAGATACAAGAAGATTGAAATTGAAATTAGCCAGACTAACAAGAGGGCACAGAGACAGTATCCAAATTAATATAATCAGAAATGAAAAGGGAGATGTAACAACAGAAACCGTTGAAATCCAAAAAATCATCAGATCTTACTACAAAAGTTTATACTCAACTAAATTTGAAAACCTGGATGTAATGGACATTTTTCTAGACACATACCAGGTGCCAAAATTAAAACAGGACCAGATAAATCATCTAAACAGTCCCATAATCCCGAAAGAAAAAGAAGCAGTGATCAATAGTCTCCCAACCAAAACAAAAAAGCCCAGGACTAGATGGGTTTAGTGGAGAATTCTATCAGAGCTTTAAAGAAGACCTAATACCAATGCTCTTCAAACAATTCCACAAAATAGAAACAGGAGGAACACTACTAAATTTGTTCTATGAAGCCACAATTACAATTATACCTAAACCACACACTGACCAAACAAAACAAGAGAACTTCAGACTAGTCTCCCTTATGAACATTGATGCAAAAATACTCAATAAAATTCTTGCCAACCGAATCCAAGAGAGAGCTATGTCATGGTCCTGTCAGCAAAATCTTTCTGGCATATGCAATAGTCTCTGGGTTTGGTGGTTGTATATGGGATGGATCCCCAGGTAGGGCAGTCTCTGGATGGTCTTTCCTTCTGTCTCAGCTCTGAACTTTGTGTCTGTAATTTTTTCCATGGGTATTTTGTTCCCCATTCTAAGAAGGAGCAAAGTATCTACACTTTGGTCTTCCTTCTTCTTGAGTTTCATGAGTTTTGCAAATTGTATCTTGGATATTCTAAGTTTCTGGTTTAATATCCACTTATCAGTGAGTGCATATCATGTGTGTTCTTTTGCGATTGGGTTACCTCACTCAGGATGATATTCCCCAGATTCATCCATTTGCCTAAGAATTTCATGAATTCATTGTTTTTAATTGCTGAGTAGTACTCCTTTGTGTAAATGTACCACATTTTCTGTATCCATTCCTCTGTTGAGGGACATCTGGGTTCTTTCCAGCTTCTGGCTATTATAAATACGACTGCTGTGAACATAGTGGAGCAAGTTGGAACATCTTCTGGGTATATGCCAGGAGAGGAATTGCTGGATCTTCCAGTAGTACTATGTCTAATTTTCTGAGGAACTGCCAGACTGATTCCCAGAATGGTTGTACCAGCTTGCAATCCCACCAACAATGGAGGATGTCCCTCTTTCTCCACTTTTAACAAATGGGGCTGGTTCTACTATAAGTCAGCATGTAAAAAATGCAAATCTACCCATTCCTATCTCCTTCTACAAAGCTCAAGTCCAAGCAGATCAAGAACCTCCACATAAAACCAGATATATTGAAACGTATAGAGGAGAAAGTGGGGAAGGGCCTCAAACACATGGGCCTAGGGGAAAAATATCCTGAACAGGACACCAATGGCTTATACCCTAAGATCAAGAATCGACAAATGCGACCTCATAAAATTGCAAAGCTTCTGTAAGGAAAGGACGCTGTTAATAGGACAAAAAGGCAGCCAACAGATTGGGAAAAGATCTTTACCAATCCTATATCTGATAGAGGGTTAATATCCAATATATACAAAGAACTCAAGAAGTTAGACTCCATCTCAAATAACCCTATTAAAAATGGGGTACAGAGCTACACAAACAATTTTCAATTGAGGAATAGTGCATAGCTGAGAAGCACCTAAAGAAATGTTCAACATCCCTAGTCATCAGGGAAATGCAAATCAAATCTGCCCTGAGATTCCACCTCAAACCAGTCAGAATGGCTAAGATCAAAATCTCAAATGAAAACAGATGCTGGCAAGAACGTGGAGAAAGAAAAACAGTCCTCCATTGTTGGTGGGAATGCAAGCTGGTACAACCACTCCGGAAATCAATTTGGCGATTCCTCACAAAACTGGACATAGTACTAACTGAGGACCCAGCCATACCACTCCTGGCCATATACCCAGAAGATGCTCCAACACGTAACAAGGACACCTGCTCCACTATGTTTATAGCAGCCCTATGTATAATAGCCAGGAGCTGGAAAGAACTCAGATGTCCTTCAACAATAGAATGGATACAGAAAATGTGGTACATTTACACAATAGAGTACCACTCAGCTATTAAAAACAATGAATTCATGAAATTCTTAGGCAAGTGGATAGAACTAGAAAATATCATCCTGTGTGAGGTAACCCAATTGGAAAAGAACATACATGGTATGCATGCACTGAGAAGTGGATATTAGCACAAAGGTTCCAAAGACACTATTGTAGATGCCAAGTGCATGCTGAAAGGAGCCTGATATGGCTGTCTCCTGGGAGGCCCTGCCAAAGCCTTACAAATACAGAATCAGATGTTCGCAGCCAACCATTGGATTGAGCATGGGGTCCCCAGTAGAGGAGCTAGAGAAAGGACTGAAGGAATTAAAGGGGTTTGCAACCCCATAGGAAGAACAACAATTTCAACCAACCAGACCCCCCAGAACTCACAGGAACTAATCCATCAACAAGAGTACACATGGCTCTAGATGCATATGCAGCAGAGGATGGCCTTGTCATGCATCAATGAGAGCAGAGGTCCTCGGTCCTATGAAGGCTCAACAGATGCCCCCGTGTGGGCGAATTGAGGGCAGGGAGGTGGAAGAGGGTGGGTGGGTGGAGGAACACCCTCATAGAAGCAGGGGGAGGGCAGATGGAAAAGGGTGTTTCTGGGAGGGAGGAAACAGGGAAAGGGGATAACCTTTGAAGTGTAAATAAAGAAAATATCTAATTAAAAAGCCAGAAATACTGAGATTGAGGTGACTGATAGTCCTCCAAGTGGAAAAGTCAAAGATTGTGATATAATAACCCAGACTGCCAGAGAGTCTGGGCTAAAAATGTTACACTGGCAGTCACCAACATAGGATGATATTTAAAACCAAGACAATGTATGAGGCAACCTGGATTGGGTATACATAGAACTCAGCTCTGAAAATGAATGTAACCTCAGAAGAGATTGGAGATGAGTTACCTGCAATACAATGAAGTACAGAGAGGTATTGCAGGGATGAGTGAAGGGCATGAAAGTTATTAATTCCTATGTCCCAAACACAGTCAGGAAATATATACCATTTCCATTCTTGATATGTATTTTTAATTCAAGATAAGCCCTTGTGGGTTATTTACCTAAACAAGTGTTGTTTATAATCTGGTATTTAATAAGATTCATGTAACTAAGAACATTCAACATACTGGTCCATATCTCTATGAGAAAATCACCTCCAAATTTAAAAAGTATAGGATCCTCAAAATTGGAGAAGTCACTAGGGATGTTGGAACTTCCATGTTGGAACTTCCATGTTGGTACTAAGAGGACAGTAGATCCTAAGGTGCATCTCGAGGTATGTCTTTTTCTGGGGTAAATGGGCAAAATTGGGAGGGTAAAAATACATGAACTGAAATGTAGAAGACAGTGTCTGAGGACAACTCTGCACCTTCAATGTATGCTTTATTCACCCTCTCCTGAACCTACAATGGTGATTAATATCATGAGATTATGGTGACTTCTCAATATACTTAGGTCTAGTATCCCTGTATTTTATTAGCTTCTAGTTCCTGAGGTGCCAATCATTTGCGATGACTGAATATGCAGAAAACAAACAAACAAACAAACAAGCAAAAAACACACCAGGTGTCTCAAACAATGATTTTTCTTCCTCATTTAATGAAGAATTGGGAATGAATTGTGGTAGTGCATGTTACCACAAATTCAATACCAGATTGAGCTACAGGCAAAGATAGGCTGCCAACTGAGACCTCAACAAGTTCAACAGCAGCATGATCTATATGCCAGCTGAGCTACTGACTGATACCCTGTCTACAAAAGATGTGGCTGGGAAATGAATAACTTCAGTATTGGTAGTTGAAGAGTTGTAGGAAGAGTAGAGTAAGGACGACACAAAGATTCAGGCTCTTATCATCAGTCTGAGGCTGACATTCTAATGTGTACCCTATTTGTCTTCATAGTCACAGCCATAACTCTGTATTTGACATCTCACAACATCACGAAGAAGCAGAAGATTTTGATAACAACTCAAAATTTCCCATTGGTCACAGGCACTGTTTTGAATTTGATTTTAAAATATTATATCCTCAGAAGCTCAGAACTGGCCACTGCTGATACCCATTGACCACTGGTAGATCATGCCTCCTGACAGTGGGAGAATTAAGAAAGAACAATTGCTTACCTAAGTCTTGGCTTTTTCTTTGGAGTTAAGGAAGAAGTCCACTTTGCCCACACATATTACCACTCTTTAGCAATCAGTTCTATAGTTTAAAGAAGCAGAAACTTTTAGAGAGGTATCTATCATAGAAATTATAGCTGTCAACGGCAGTTTGGAAGAAGACCTGTGACTTTTCTTTGAGTCATGGGGGTGAATAAAATCACCCAGTACATCCTCACAATAAGTAAACTGAATGGTCATCTCCAACATTAAGTAAGAATGGGGCAGGGAATGAGGTGAAGAGGAGGAGGAATCTGTGTGGGAGAGACAGGAAGGGAACAAAGGTGGGAGGGTGTGTGTTGAAGAAGAAGCTCTTTGTGGAGCAGAGGTCAAAAGTGATCCAGTGCTGAGAGAACTCATGTAGATGAGGGCCAAAAAAGATGACTTCCAAGGAATGTAGGCTGTCATGAAAGCACTTGGTGTGAAAGCATGAAAATCAGATCTCAGTCCCTAGCATCTACACTCAAAGCTGGGCATGATAGCATGGATCAATTGCCCAGGTGTTGGCGAGTCAAAGACTGGAAGATTTCCAGATCTTATTGTCCTGTCAATCTAGCCAAATCAGTGAACTCCAAGTTCAGTGAGAGACCCTTTCAAATAAGATGGAAGCAAGTGAGGAAGATACTGGACTTAGATCTCTGGCTTCCATGTACAGGTATACACTCAGACATGAATGTGTACACGTTTGCACACATACACACATGTGTGAACGTGTCATATACACATATATAAATGGCCTCCATATTTTTGAGAGTGACATTAGTAAGCACTTCAAGTGCACAAAGGTTTCAGTGTGGTAAGCTGACTTTGCACCTGTGGCTCCATCACAGAGGAAGCAGAACACCAAGATGTCAGAGTGTCCTCTCCATTCAGTGAATGACAGAGCATAAGTCCAACGGAAGTTGTAGAGGGATGTTCTGAACTTTCTCTGTGAAGCCAGGCCCCTTGCCCAAAGGGACAAAGGGAGGAGGATGCAGATTAGACAAGAATGCTTGCAAGAAAAGGAAGTTTCTGAGACAAATACAAGGGGCCTGGGAAAAAGAGCTGCTTGGGGACCAATGAAAGCAATGAATAGCAGAACAGGGGGCCTGCCTGAGGTTAGAAACTAGAAATTTATAGAGACTTCACTCTGAATTCCTTCCCAGGAGCACAAGAGAAGCATAAATGCATGCTAGGATCCATCCAGGACTGGAAACCAGCCTGTGAGTCTATGATTTAGACTCAGTCCTCAGGCAGAGTCCTGTGGCATAAACAGTTTCCATTTTATTTCTTCCTTTTTTTCTTCCCTCTCAACAGGATGCTGAAGGGAATGAAAGCCCTTATTTCCCAAACCTTTTCTCCACACATTCTGAGAAGTAGATTCTCCCCCCTGACATCCTCTATAGACTCTTTCGTGGGGATAAAAACTACAAAAATATTTTCTCCCTTAAATGACAGAAAAGAGGCTATCTCCTGCTCAATCAGAAAATGTTGTCTTTGATGGGCAAAAATCACAGCAGAATCTGCAGCCATCATCTGGAAGCTTCCCTGATCTTTTCTCCCAGGACAGAACGAAGCAGAGTGGTGGCTAAATGTCACCTTTTCCTCAAGTTATCAGAAAAAAAAAAAAAAACCCAACCCAAACCAAACAAAGCAAAACAAAAAGTCCAGCACTTATTTTTGTAGCATTTATTGAAGATCTTGGATTCTTGTAAGGCTGTCCCTACAATCTTAAAAACAAACTGGAGTCGGAAACAGGCCCTGCAAATATTTCGGGGAAGCATCCTTTGTTTCTAAGGCACAGCTGCGGGGAGTAGTGAGTAAAGATGTGGCTGCAGTGGTCCTGCAGCGGGGCTGGGGAAGAGGACCCAGCTCTTCTTGCAATCACAGGGGTAGAATGGTGGCTACAGATTGGCCTGTCTTTGACGCCATATGTCCCCAGCACATGAAGCATCATGTGAAATGAAGTGCCAGGATCTAGGCCTCCCAAGAGCCATAATATGTCATTTTCCCAACCTGACTCCAGCCTCGTCCTGTAATTCTCCTGTGTCTTATTTCACTTTCTGTTGAACAGTTTGTGTTTCTTTCAGCTTGGGAGGTATGGAAAGAGAATGTGCTATCAGGAAAATCCCAGACACAATATATGCATCTCTTAGTTTTGAGACTAAAGGAAGGAGTCCACTGTCTTCTGTAGCCAGGACACCTTCAGGTCAAATTTGAGACTCTTTGTCTTTTGAGGAGTCATCAACCTGCTGCTTGCTGGGCTGTTATACTGTGGGGATTTCATTCTACTAAAGCTCCTGGAACAGCAAATGGATCTTCTTAAAGCCCATTACAATACTAGCACATGCATGTTTGTCAAATACATAGAGAACTGGAACAATGAGAGGTTTCATAGCCCTGTGAATTTATTACTGTGAAAAGGATGGTATCCCAAGTTGTCATTATCTCTACCCAGGAACCAATCAATTAAACATGAGAAGGGCACCATCCTATTCACAGTGGCAGTTCCTGTGTCTTTTGAGATGATCATGTGACTTTTTTGACTTTATGTAGCTTGTTACATTCATTGACTTGCGTATGTTGAACTACCTTGCATTTAAGGGATTAAAGGCAACTTTGTCATGGTGCTCTGACTCCAAGTGGGTGTAGAAATGACAAGGGGCAGTGGAAAGGTGTATGCACTGTCCAGCCAGTCCCACAGGGAGACTTCCAGCATGGTTAGCGCCTATGCAACATTACCTACTTTTGAATGGATCATTAAAAGTATGTGGATTTACCATTAGTGAAGCAAGCCTGGCAGATAGCTCACCATTGCCACTGAAAAAGTGTTTATAGAACCATCTACTTTAGAGATTCATCTGTTTGGCTGTTTTATTTCCTGTACCTCTGATAGGAAAGAAGTGGAAAGGAAATCATTGGTGAGGAAGTGGCTTTAGGACAGGTAACATGGCATACTTCCTATTTTTTGAATGTGTAAAATGAGGAGTTTTCCCAGCAAGTCTTTAGTCTGCCACTATATCAACACCAACTCTTCCTATAACTTACATTTACTGTTATGCCTGGAGCCACAACCTGTGTTCTGGTTCTGCTTCAGCATTGTGTAGCAATTTCCTCCAAAGTAGAACTATTCAAGTGCAAGAAAGCTCTTTAAGATACAGGATGGTGACCCTTTTGACAAACTTTTATCTCCAAAAATAATTACATTATGATTCATAACAATAAAAAGTTAGTTGTGAAGTAGCACCAAAAATTATTTTATAGTTGGGGGTCACCACAACATGAAGAACTATATTAAAGGCTCAGAACACTAGGAAGGTTGAGGGCCTTTGTTCTAAAGGGGGGGGAGGAACATTCCATCCAACAAGGAAAGGAAGCTCATTAAAACTCAGGAAGTAACTCAAAAACTTCAGGAAGTCCATGGAACTGAACAGCTATACTAATCTCTTCCATTCTCAAATTAATAAATAAGGACTAGTAAGACTCACTCTCAGAGAAGTTGTACTGCCAGAGTAGGGTAGCCTCAAGAGAGTGAAGCTGCCGGGAATAGAGACTCTCTGAACCGAGGAGCTATCTGGAAGTCACTCAGTGAGCTTTTAGCTTTTGTGATCTGGGACCCATGCTTGGGTGGGATTTTGCTGATTCAACTGTCTTCAAATAATTTCCACTCTTATGTATAACCCCTCCCCCATACTTCTGTAAGTATCCCCAATTGACTCATTGGTTCAGCAAGTTAGATTTTTGGTGATAACTGTACTTCAATTTGTTGTCAGTTGAGGCTTCACATCACTACAGGAACTTGAAGACATCCCTTAAGTTTCCAAGTCTACACCACCCTCACCTTTAAAGAGCAACTGTAAGCAGAAACAACAAATAAAGTGTGAGTTGTAAAGCTTGCTATGCACCCTCTAAGCTATAGGACTAACATAAATCATATTCCCATACAACTGAAGATGTGTGAGCATGATGGCAAATCTTTCTTGCCAACTTGATTGGATATGAAATTAACTAAGACACACGTTTTGGCAGTCACCCAGACAAGAAAGCCTGAAGAGAAAACCAGTGCTTTTGGCCTGCCTGCCTCATCTCCCTGCTTGTGAGCGCATCTACTTGGTTGTTGCCACTGCAGCTGCCGTTCTTCACTGCCATCAGAGCCCAGCTTCTCCAGCCTTCCAACATGGATGGAAGAGCAGCACCTCTCCAGGAATCCTCTGGGCATTTGATACCTTTGACTTCTGAGACATCCAGCCTCATGATCTGAGCCATATTTTCAGCCATTCTAAGATGCAGAAGACCAATTTTGGAAGATGCAGAAGACCAATTTTGGATTCGCAGCTTGAACTGTGAAAGCCAGTCTACTAACTACCCTTTGTAATGTATGTCCACTTTGTTGGTTTCTTCCCTAAGAGAACCTTTATTGCTGTTGTGCATGTTTTAGTCACTACTCTGTTGCTGTGACAGAACTCCTGAGAGAATCAACTAAGAGTAGACAGACTCACTGTGACTCTAAGCTTCAGTCCATGATCAGCTGGCTCCATTGCTTGTAGGCCTCTGTCAAGTAGAAGCAGCATGCTAGAGTTAGGGAAAGCTCCTTGGGTCATGGAAGGTAATAAAGAGAAGAAGAGGTGTGCTCATTCAGCTCTTACTTTCTGGTTTCCAACAGTTGCCAATGATGGCATTAAGTTGGGAATTTCTCAATGAAATAAATTTATCAATGAATTCAAAGCCCTCACTATTCCTTACCTTTTATGCTCCAATCTCTGAACACTGCACTTGGGGATAAGGCATTAACAGATCCCTCTAGGGAACCATTTCACATTCTAACCATAACAGTGAATGTGTGTGCTTTAAGTTTAACCACTTAGTGATTTCAGCACATTTCAGACAGCGAATTCCTATGGCTGAGATGTTTTCTTCTTGTATTTAGGTCAGTGAAGTAAAACTGCTATCAGGAAGGAGAGTCATCTTGTAAACTTGGCCGTGTACAATGTCAAGGAAACTGGAAGATAAAAGGTCTCCAGAAGGATTTATGTTACATATTAATGTCCTGGTAGACATTGAAGGAAGACTCAGGAGTTTTGGTTTTTTTGTTTTGTTTTGTTTTGTTTTCTTCTGGAGAATGTTTTCCCTTGATCATAAAGTTCCTGTGCACATTTCCCTTTTTATCACAAATCTTTGCCTAATAGCTTTCCTTAATTACTGGGTTATGTAGATATTTACATTTTGTGTTATCAGCATCTACTATTTTGTACTTTTGTATAACTCTGGTATACAACAATCTTATGATTAGGGGACAAGGTAAATGCTAAAGGTTGCTTCTCAATGCTGGGAGTTCCTGGAACTCTTCACTTTCCCCTTGTTAGCTCTCTCCCATTTTATGTTTCTACTGTCCTATTTTATACCCTGCCACCACCATCCTATCCTGGCAATGTAAATATTTTCACCTCTGTATTCCTCGTTGACTTCCCGCCTGGGCTTGGTGTTTTGTCAAGGTAACCCAGCTTTACTGTTCCCCATATTTCTTTAAAAAAAACTCTTTATTATGATTTTATTCTATTTTTATAAATGTTTTCACCTGTGTGTATGCCTGTGTATCATTTGCATGTAGTGCCTACAGAGGCCAGAAGAGTGCAAGAGATCCTCTGGAACTGGAGTTACAAGTGATTGTGACTCACCATGTGGGTGATGAGAACCAACCCCTGGTCCTCTGGAAGAGTTGTTGGAGAGAGTCATCCATTAAACTTTTGCTTCCCTCAACTCTATTTCCTTTTGTTGTCATGTGATCACTCTATAGATCATGTAATGGAGTGAATGAAACACGATGAATATAAAGTCCTCTTGTTTTCCTGTATTCAGGGATTCCTGCTCATCTCCAGTTATAGATTTACAGATTCTCCTGTATTTCCTCTTTGGATGACATAAGATGTACCTTATTACCTCATCACACCTCATGCTTTTTAAGATGTGATTTCATGTACCTCTTACCTGGAAACGACAGTTCCTCATTCTTATGAGAAAGCAGACATGTAGCCTCTTATGTTCCCACCCTGATGCATATCATTTGCTCTTAACTTCACACCCAGGTTCTTCACCAACTCTGTAGATCATGTATAATTTAGGAGCTAGAACATCAGACACTGAACTCAAAGCTTAGAAGCTTATCTTGCATTGATGTTGATGAGTCCTGGATCCTTGTGAAACCTAAAAAGCCTTTAATCTGGAGCAAGGAAAAAACTAGAAAGAGGAAGTTTCTAAGTGCAGAGTGAAATGTTTTACATTTGAATGTGTGAATTTCAGCCAACTTAGTTCTGTTTATAGGGAGCTTTTAAAAACATTTCCTGTCCTGAGCTTTATGCAAATCAACCATGTTTCACTTTCTCTCAGCATTTTCATGATTATTCAATGTGAGTAAAACAGTAGAATTAATTACCTAACAACACTATTTTAGAATGCCATAAAGGTATATTGTTCTGGAATGGATATTGAGAAACTATCCCTCTCTTCCTACTTATCCTCCATCTTAATGATTATCATCCTCATCTCCACCACCATCTTCACCTTTACTCTGCAGCTTCAGCATCATCAGCATCACTGTCATCATTGTCATCAGCATCCTTCCTGTCAATGGCACATTTTATTATTTTCAGCTGCCTCCCTATCTATTACAACATTTTTATCTCCATGGAAACCTTGAGTAGTAGTCAGGTGAGGATTAAATATACTTCCATGATAGATATAAAAATTAAAGGTAAGTCAGATTGGTAGTTCTTTTTGTATAATTCACAGATATATACAGGGATAAAAGCCAGTTACCTGTTCTGACAGTGGGGAAGTTTTTCTTAGGAAATAATAGAGTGGCATAATGGGAGAGGTCAAGGAAGTCATTTGCAGAGGTTGTTGAGGATACTCCTTAAGCTTGTATGGAATCCTTTAAACAGCCACATCTCCACCAACGTGATGTGATGTTCATTCACAAGCTACAGCTGTGTGAGTCTGCTAAGTAATTTTCTTATAATTGTGTGTGTGTGTGTGTGTGTGTGTGTGTGTGTGTGTGTCCTGAGCTGGTAAATTTAAGCTGCAGTATCAAGGCTTTTGTGTCTTTCAGGTGTGCAAAGATACTTACAAACTGAGATGAACATGGTAGCAATTATAGTACAGTATTTGGAAGGATGAGTTCTTTTCTCATTTAGAACCACATGCAGTAACCATGATCACTCATTCCAGGAAAGGGAGGGGAGCAGAGCATTAAACATAATTTATGCTTTGCTAATTGAAATCAAATACCAAGTTCAGTCTCCCTGGGAGTTGCCATGCTCATATTTAAATCAGGCAGAAGTATTATATCCTGACTCTATGTTGTCAAGTTAGTTTGTCTTTTCTAGATAGGTAACGATCCATTCATCAAGCCTCCACACTAAGAGACCAGGCTCTGTCACTCACTCTGAGTGGGAGAGTCAAAGGAACAGTAGCCACTGAAGAAATCAGACTATAAACATGCCAATTTTGCATTTATTTTCGAAATAAGGACTCTTCAAATACATTGCCAAATGGCAGGATTTTTTTATTTTGTTGTTGTTCTTGGTGGTGGTGATTGGTTTATTATTATTATTATTAATTATTATTATTATTTGTTTGCTTTGGTTTGCTCTGCTTTGTTTTGTTTTAAATCCTCTTGCTCTGGAGGCTTAGTCCTCTGCTCTTTCTTTATACCGAATGGCATATAAATGACTTAAGAGGGAGGGCTTGCCAGACTTTTATTTCACAAGGAAAATGCTATATTTACCACTCATTTTAAAATGAGTTTGTCATCTTTACATGGAATATTTATATAAGGGCACACACTTAGCAGCTATTATTTGGAAGCAGCATTTACAGTGTGTGCTTTATGGGCTTGTGGGGACAGGCAGACAGAAGACGACTGAAGAGCCTTATCAGCACATGCCCTTCCGGAATGAGACAGGAGTGCAGTCTGGGAATGGTGATTCTTAGCCTGTTGAAGAACATCTTCAGAGGTTGTCTAGAACCAGATACATTGTTCTTTGACAGAATTTTAATGTCTTCATAACCTAGCTGCCACTGAACTCCAAAACAGAACACATTTCTGCAAGAATGATATAACTCTTCTTTGCAGGGTTCAAAAACCCTGGTACGACTTTCCTTGAAAGTAAATCTCATAAAGCCATGAGTGGGTTAAGCTCAAGGAAGAGAGCAGAAGGAAACATTAAGACTTGACTCAAGTTCTAAATCCCAGTTTCCTTAAAAACACTTCTGAAACGGTCAGTACCACTAGAGATCTAGTCTAGAGCTCAAAAGCCATGTCTGTCAGTCTACCTACCTCCTTCCTTCCTTCCTTCCTTCCTTCCTTCCTTCCTTCCTTCCTTCCTTCCTTCCTCCTTCCCTCCCTCCCTCCTTTTCTTCCTTCCTTCCTTCCTCCCTCCTTTCCCTTCCTCCTTTCCCTCCCTCCTTTCCCTCCCTCCTTCCCTCTCTCTCTCCATCTCTCCCTCCCTCCCTTCCTCCCTCCCCCCTCTTTCCCTTCTTTCCCTTCCTCCCACCCTCCCTTCCTCCTCAGTTCTCTGTCCCCTTCTTCCTCAATTTTCCTTCTTCGTTTTCTCTCTCTCCTCCTCTCTTCTTCCTCCTATGTGTATGTATTGACTTACTTTTAGCCAGTGCCTCATTGGGTGACACAGACTGGCCTCAAAGCCAGGAGGGTGCCTCAGTCTCCCTGACTACTGTAGTTACAGGTGTCTTCCACTGTGCTAGGCTTGCACACATGTCTTGTACAAAATCCACAGGAGATTCAGCTAAGGCTGACACCTGCTCAGACATTGTTCTGTTCACAGAGCAGGACCCCCCTCCCCCAGACACACACATATGTAGCTCACTCTTCTACCCTGGTGTGTACCCCCTTCCTTTAAAAATGTGAGCACTTGTATTTTGATCTGTATCTTTGTTTACTTTGGAATATTCATTGCCTTCAGCTCAACTTTTCTTATCTGGAAAAAAAAATATTTGTGCAGCTGTTTCTGAATGTGGTTTATCAGTCCATGGCGCACAGGGTGATGAAAATCTATACCTTTTCCCCAGCTATAGTGTTTATGTTTCTGAAAGAAACATCCTACCTTGCACATAGAATCCCTCAAAGACTCAGGAAACTATCTATTCCCTGCCATCCAGGGTAGGGGTATGGGTGGGCAAGAAGTGACCAATACAAACAAACCATCAAAAACCATCAATCAGGTTGCATTAAGCTTTATAACAACACAGTTTCCATTTAGTGGGAGAAATGACAGTTTAATAACAGCTGAACAGATTCAACTCTCCCCACTCATACACATTTCCAATTTTACTACAATTCCTGGCTTTGGAGATCTGAGAAACAAGTGCTTTATGTCAAACGCTGTGTTTTAATTGAACCATACTAATGGGAAGGGACACTTTATTTGGCAGCCCTTGAAAAGGATGTCTGCAGACAGTCCTTGCCCTCCTCAATCCACTTCACACTGCAAAGCAGCAGCGTTCTTGCCAATGGCCCAATGAATGCCATCTCTGAGTAGAGAAAAATGAACCATGAGGTGACCCTGAGGGGGCAGCATCAAGACAAACAAAAAACATTGGGTACTCCCTTCCTCTTCACATTTGGAAGGGTGTCTGTGAACAACTAACAAGCAAGCTCTGTCTTTGCCTCCAGAGCAGAGCCTATCCCTTAGAGCATGCCCCAGGACCACGATCCTTAGGAACAAGGGTCTTTAGATAAGGGGCCACCCACCAAGAGGCTGGGGTTTGCCTGATACCCACAGTTACAAGCATTCATCTTTGCCAACCTCAGGGCTCAAAACACAGATGCTATCTCCCTGTTCTGGGAGCATTCATGTAGGCCAGATCCCAATATGAGGATGTGCTAAGCTTCTCTGTAATTTAGAACGCTCATGAAGAGAGAGACCCACCTTGGATGGCTCTCAGATAGAAGGCTCTAGGGGGTATAGGCTATTTTTTGTTTTGTTTTATTTTATTTTATTTTATTTTTGGTGAAGAACATACGTGCATGCCTTTGCCTTCATATTGTGGGGAGGGAGGAAATCAAAGGGTTGTGGGATGAGGCCTTTGATGGGAAGGCTAGACAGGCCTTGGAGGGAGGATATTGTTCCCTGGGAGTCTTGGTGCTCTCAGTCACAAATAGCATTCTGGAGAGATGCCAGAGCAGAAGTTTATGTACCAGGGATTAAATACAAGGCTAGAATCCATACTCCCAAGACTATAGTAAGAGCTCCGGCAAAATACACCTTCCTTCCTTCCTTCCTTCCTTCCTTCCTTCCTTCCTTCCTTCCTCCTTCCCTCCATCCCCCTCTCTCTTTCTTTCTTTCTTCTCTCCTTCCTTCCTTCCTTCCTTCCTTCCTTCCTTCCTTCCTTCCTCCCTCTCCCCCTCCCTCTCTCTCTCTCTTTCTCTCTTTCTTATACTCAACATAGCATCTGTCTGTGACATTGGAAGATGTTTATCCTCTTTAACTATTAACTAGTAGAAGATACTATTCATGGTAGATTTTAGTAACCATCTGGTCAACCAGACATTGTTGATTCCTCCCCAGGGATGCCATGAGATCTATACCTCTGCCTAAGCCCACGACATTGGATGTAACCTGATGGATCAGGTTGGCAATCTACTTGGTACTCCAGCATGGCTGACACTTCTGAACCTGGGGGATTTGGGACTCTGCTTAAGAGTATCCTTGCTATTCATTAGCCTTCCCTCCACACCATCAGCCTCACTTATCACCCTCTTCCTGTTCCCACTGGAAATCTTGACCAGTCATTTGGTAAAACATCATGTTGAAGGGTTTGTAGAATTTCCGAAGTCTATGGATGACATCTGGGTCAATTCGGGGATGAGTCCGACCTTTGCTCTTGCCCAAACATCTTGGGGCGCTGCTGTCTTCTGGCTTCTTCAGGCAGGGGAACCCCTTGGTTTTGTTGAAGTAAAAGTGCTTCTCAGTCACCACACGCTTGAGGCCTAGGAAATCCTGGACCTTGGCCATCTCCCCTGCAGGGTCCACTATGAGTCGCTCACCACTGACAAACAGGATCTGAGAAAGGGGAAAGTACTGCAGCCAGTTCTCCAGGTGCAAAGCATAGATCCCAATGCGAATGGCGCTCCAAGAGGCATCAATCAGCCCCAGGGTCCGGTTTTTGAAGGCCAGAACCTCAAAGGTGGGGATCTCTGGCTTTTTTGACAGTGTCTGGGTATAGTCAGAAATGGCCCTGGTCACTGGGTTTCGTACCACCACAATGAGTTTGATATCCTTGGCCATAGAGTGGATGCGCTTGGGAGCCTCATTCGTCACAAAATAACTGGGGGTCTTCTCCATGGTTATCTGCCCATCCAATGTCTTAGGCATCACATTTCTAGAAGAACAAAGAAAGAGGAAATACAGTGGTTATTACTATACCCAAGATATTTTAGTATCTTTGCACAAATTATATGCAACACATAGCCTAGGTAGAAGCCACTAAATAGAACAGATGAGCACTGGGCAGTTCTGTCTCGATGTCCCAAATGAAGGCTTGACTATGTAATTATCAGAAAAGGCAGCCTAAGATTTATGCATTACTCTTTGGGAAGCTTGTATTCCCGAGTTTAAACTGCCTTTCTACCTCTTACCAGTTGTATTTAACCTAGATATGCCCTTAATTTCCTTACATATTAGTTTTATAATCTCTGAAATAGAGGTAATGATAGCAAAGACTTCACACTGTAGTAGGAGGATTAAGGGAGCTAATGTTTGAAAGCATTTAGCATGGAATCTCTTGTGTGCATGAGCTCAGTAAATTAAGGGTTTTATTATTGTTGTAGTAGCTTTCAGGAAATGTTTGCGCTCAACAAGACCTCAAAGATTATCTAGTCCAGGGTTGGCAAATTCTCCTTGCCTCCTGTTTGTATGTGAGTCACAGCTAAGAAGGATTTATAACCTTTAAATGGCTGTGGGAAAAAGCCCAAATGATAGTAATAGCAGCATTGTATGATACTTGAAAATTATGCAGAATTTATATTTCAATGCTTGTAAATAAACCTTCATTGGGACCTAGCCACACTTGCTCATTTACATATTGTTTATGTGCTGCTTTTATACAATAAATAGTGAAATTAGTTGGTGCAACAGGTATGTGGCACACAGAACCTAAAATATGCCTCATTTTGCTTTTTAAGGCGGTTTTCTGACCCCTGATTTAGCATAAAAAACAGTGTTGAATAAATGTTTAAAAAAACGAAAGAAACCCAAGGATAAAGAATGAACAAAGACATCAGGTAAGCTTTCTGTCCTCAGAAAACTATATACAACATGCCTTGACATCTTTAGTCACCTTAAGTTCATTTGAGAACAAAGTGACATAGAATGCAACCATATGCTTGGTTTCAACATATACAATTTTCTTTTATTTTTTGCTTCCAAGTTTGCCAAGAAAACCTCTCATAGAGGGATCTTGAATACCCCAACCCCTCCCTCCCCATCCCCTATATGTTAAAGGCTTTGTCTCCAGACTCGGTAGGATGGTGCAGTCCTTAAGGGTGGAGCCTAGTGAGATGTGGTTAGGTCTTTGGAATGCTGCTTAGGGCATATTAAGAGGCTGCCAGGTTGGCTTAGTGGCTAAAAGCATTTGCTGCTCTTGAAGAGAACTGTGTTTGGTTCTCAGCATGTGTTTGTGTGATGGCTCACAACTATCTGAAACTCCAATTCCAGAAGATCCAAGAGCCTCTCATAAACTCTGTAGGCACCAGAGGTGCACAAATATACATGGAGGCAAAAGCACATACACATAAATAAAAATCTAAATAAAATTAATTAAAGGGCAAGCTAAGACCCCAGCATCTCCCCTATCTTTTTTTTCTCACTTTGATGGCCTGGCCATGCAGTGAATAGGCTTTCCCTAACATATACCACTCCCATAATGAGCTGGGTTGCCACAGACCCCCCCCCCCCCAAATAAGGCAAAGCAACTGTGGATTGGAATCTCTGAAACCAAAAGCCACAATAAACCTTTCTTCTTACAACGTTGACTATAGTAGGAGTCTGTTATAATAATGAAAAGTTGCAGAAGAACACAGATGCCACAGCATGGTTCTTGTCTACCAGTCTCTTTGACAAAAACACTTTCCACCACCACCTCTATATCCATGTTTTCCTTTGATGCCACTACCTCCAGCCCAAAGCAGAGGGCCAATCGGTGATTAAAAATAAGGCTCAGGATATTATTATGCAGTCAGTTCGCTATAGGCATATGGAGACCAGTGCTAATTGAGGATAAACATGTTCAATTTCAATACCTGATGGTACAATGGGCCATCTGCCACCAGGTGCTCCATAAATCCATTCACTTCTGTGTCTTAACCAAAGTGGTACATTCGGGATTACACAAGACCTCTTTGTTATGATGACATGCTTTTAAATGTCTCAGCTAATAAAACTTAATTCAGACGAAGATCCCTTAGCCTCTCCTACCGTAATTAAATTTATTTACTATCACTTGCATGGAGAAAGAACGACTTCTTTTATCTCTAATTCACATGCTCTGTCAATAATTAATTGCTGCTGGGTTTTGAGCTTCCACAGCAAGCTCCTTTATTAATCAAGAGGAATTTGTCTGGTAGAAAAATTTGTTAGAACTGGACCTTGTTAGAGTACACTGGTAGGGGAGGATGTAGTTTTTATGTGAAAGCCACAGGCATGGCCATCAGTAAGCATGTTTGTTTAAGATGACATAGTTTCCACAGTATTGCCAGTATCTGTGTGTGTGTGTGTGTGTGTGTGTGTGTGTGTTGTCTGTGTCCGTGTGTTTATGTATGTGCCAGTGATCTCATTTGGAAACGTGAGGGTAAGGAACAGCCTTTGAAAGTAGACCTGCCTAATTCAATAACCCGAAAGCTCTGATGATCTTTGTTGTCTCAGTGAAGCCCCTTACCTCATTCTCAAACTCAGTTTCTCACCTAAAAGATAGAGCTAATAAAATTCCATGCCCAAAGGACTGAGATGAAGACTAAATGTGATAACGCAGGTGGATCGCTCAAGAGAGTACCTCATGAATGCCAGAATCTTATTTTCACTTAAGCTGGCTTGTCTGTGATCATTTTCAGAGCAATTCTTATGGAAGGGCAGAGGAAAAACCTTTCATTCGACTGAATGGAAAAGCCAAATGGAGGGTCTGGTCTACAATAAGGCCAATTCTTGATCTAGAGGTTGATGGCCAACCAGGAACATATATTACAAAACATTAAATAAATGTTGACAAAATATAATGTCCTGAAAAATGTTAGTTTTGCATTGTCTCCCCCAGATTTTGGCCCCTGGGTTGCTCTTTTCCATGTCTGTCTTTTTGCATTTTTCCTCAGTATGGAAGCAGCTGTGTAACTCCTCCTCTCCATTCTTTGTATTCGTTCAATAGATCTCAGTGTCACCTTTGCATTAAGTCCCATTGAAATGATCTCCTCTGGCTAACTGGCAGTCTGTCAAGACCCGTGTGGATCTTGAATCTTTTATCCAAAGCATCTGAGATAAAGTGGTTCCCAACCTACATGCCAGTGGATACAGTAGGCTAAAGACATGCCTTGCTCAGTATTTAATGTAAAGGGAGTAAAAAGCGAGGAACATTGAGGAAAGCAGAGGCAGAGGAGGAGTCTTGGTGGCTCTGATCATCTTGCTGCAGGTGAATGGGATAAGCATGAGATTCAAGTGCATTCTCACAGCTGGGCATCCATGGTAAGCAACACTGGATCACTGATTTAAGATCCATCTGTTCCTTTGCCAGTGAAAAAAATCTCCAGTGTCTGCTCCTAATTCTACAAAATAATAGTTCTCCCTCTTCTAAAACTTAGCCTTTCACTCATTCACTCATCACTCATTCATTTGTTCAAAACATGAATAAGCATTTACTAGTAGTATGATGGTTGATAAGACAAGGATGGAGCATGCAGCCTAGCTGTGACTTCTGGCAGAAAATGTATTATAGTGCCATATAATTATCTGTTTTTAATCAACAGAGCAGGTATTGCTACTTTTCCAGTTTCCAGCAGGCACAGAACCCAAGGTCTCACTGTCAAGGAAACTGTTGAATGTTTTGTCCAACAGGTAAGTTATTCGGAAGTACATTAGTTGCCTGTCAAGCTATTCATCTCTTCTCTGAAGCTGAGACCAGTTCTGAATAAGTTTTATCATAATAAGTTTTGTTGCTCTTTCTCCTCCCTAGATCTCTCATCTGGGCCTCTGATCCAGCAACTATTTCTACACTGTCCTAGTCTCCTCTCCCTGTGATGCTGTAGGAAGCAGGGCTGGGTGGTTTGCTCAGTCACTAAAGTGTTTATCACAAACAATGGGACCTAAGTTTGACCCCCCTCCCCCCCCAGGACCCACATTTTTAAAAACCTGGATGTAGTGGTATATGCTTACAATTTTAGACTCTGGAGGCAAAGACAAGTGGAACTACAAGGCTTGCTAGTCAGCCACCTTAGCTGACTTGGAAAGCCCCAGGCTAATGAGAGACTCTACCTCAAAAAAAGAAGGGAAGTGGCACCTGAGGAAAAACAACCGAAGTTGACCTCTGTTCCCACATACACAGGTGCGCATTTGTATATATACAGTACACTTGCATTCATACACACACACACACACACACACACACACACACAGAGAGAGAGAGAGAGAGAGAGAGAGAGAGAGAGAGAACATACACGTGCACAGAGAGAGGTGGGGGAGGGGGAGAGAGACTGAGACTGAAGCTAGCTGAGGTATTTCTTCTATCAGATATGACAAATTTCCACCTGGGCTTAGAGTCTTATCCTTCCCACCTTCTTGAAGCTTTTCACCCCTCAATTTCTCTTCTCTTTTCTACTTTTTAATTAAGTTCTTCTCAGCTGGGTCTGACATTTCAATACGCCCATGTTCTCACATCGTGGTGTGTGTGAGGAACACGAGAAAGGCCAGGGATGCTGGAGGGAGTTAGAAAATGTAAGAGAGTTAGAAAATAAGGTCAGGAAAGATGGGTGGGGACCAAATCCTAGAGGGCTTAACAGATCTGAGGAAGGCATAAGGATTCTTTTGTATATGACAAGAATCCACTGAAGAGAGCCAAACGGGAGACTAGAGTGTGATTCACACTTAATTGTCTTTTCTGGTTGACTGGTGAGACCAGAAAAGACTGTATGTGTTTCAAAGGCAGCAATGCTCAGAAGCTATGTCAAGGCTATGGATAGAAGTGGCAGTAGTCCATATGAATAAGCATCCATCATCCTTATGGATGGGAAGATTGAGGTAAAAGAGAGGTGTTCAGGAACACTGGCAGCAGCATGGTGAATGGATGATCTGGTTATAAGGAGAACCCTGTAAAGCAAGCAGCTGTGAAATGGAAGACAATACTGACTTTGAATATGGTACATGGGATATCTGTTACGTACTCAGGTGGACCCAACAACTTGGGAATCTGAAATCCACAGTCTGAAACCATGGTAGTCTGAACCACAGAGAAAGACCTGGGTTGGAGTTGAGCATGCATCTTCTATGTGCGTATTCCATCTGTTGGCAAGTAAAAGCTCAATGTCTATATGTCTGTCTTCTGCTAGTCACCAGCAGATACTCAGACCAGTTCTTTGTCTATGCATTGAATTCTCAAGCAGGAAAAAATTTAAATGTTTGTTGTATCAAAAAGTTAATGTTCTCAAAGGTTTTTACTAACTCCTATTTTCTTTCATTGTATATTTTAGTTTGGATACAGAGCTTGGGATGGGAAAATTCAGGGAATTCAGGACCCTTTTCATGCTAGATAAATGCTCTACCACATCTCAGCACCTTACTAACTCCCATTGCCCCCATCCTCCCCCAGAGTCCTTGCAATCCTGAGGTTACGATAAAGACCTAAAGTAGACTGGGATGAGGTGAAGCTCAGCAGGAAAGGACTGGCTTAGCACATACCATGCACAAAACCCTTAATTTGTTCTCTTTCGTTGTAAAAAAACAAACAAATATACAACCAAAGAATCACAACAGAATTGATTCCCAGGTCCTGCATAGCTAGTCTCAGTTCTCTATGATACAGGGCAATTCTTTCCTCAACTCTGTTCTTAGAGCTTTAAATGGTAAATGCAGCTATGTAATGAATGCTCTATGGCTATTTGTAGTCATTGGATTATTATGGGAGTGATACACAAAAGAATATATGGTCCCCGGGGAGTTGGGAAAACTGGATGAAATTGGATCACATGCTCCTTAGATTAGATTTTCCATGTGTGAGGTCAGCAAGCCTGCATCATACCATCACTGACTGAAGGACCATGTACTTCACCGGGGACCATATGGTGAGAAAATACCACATCTGGGTTTGGATGAGCTCATTAACAATACCCAGGATGCTCAGAGCAGCCGTGACATCAGCATCACAACAGAGTCCTGAAGTGAGAATCACTCTACCCAAGCTGTCAGTGGCTCTCACAGCCTGTAGCTTGGTGCCCAGTAAAGGCACAAATGTTATAGTTGTATTGTCCTAGCACTTGTCAAAAGGATCAAAAGTCCCAGGTTAATTATAGCTACTCAGCAAATTTGAGGCCAGCTCTGAGGGCATGTAAGCCTATCTAAAAAACAATGCATTGTTAACTTCCAATACATTAAACTTATGATGAATTCATTGAGTGTGTCCCCACTGTAAGTCCATAAGCACCTGCAATGCCTCATTTCCATTATCTGAAAAGCAATCATTACATGAATAATTGCCTTTTCACAGGCATTTATTAAATGAGTTAATACCTAACGAGTGATTCACATGGATTCTCTATACATTTGATGTTGATTTTTAAAAAATCTCCTTTGAAGTTTGTACCCTTATAATCTAGGGGTCAGAAAACTGAAGCCTGGTAAGACTGATTCGTTTGTTCACAGTCAAAATAGGTAGAAGGCAAATTCAACTTTACATTTTGCCTAGTACCATAGCTTACCCTTTTGGTTACTTCTTGACAAGTGCCACATTGCAGGGGCTCAGCAAAGTGGCATGAGTGTCCCAAAGTCACTGTGTTAGTGTCAAAGTAGAACTTTAAAATCAGACATTTAAAAATCATTCCATGACTTGTGAAAGTGGCATCCTACTGTGAAGCACCAAACCCAGGCCAGAATCCCTAGAAACTCTTGTCAGATCAGGCTACATCATTCAATTTGTAATATCTCTCTCCAGGGCCTCCTCAACTGAAGCGAATGGACACCATCATGAACACGGAGGGAGAAAGCAGTCAACCATATGAGATATAAAGTGCCCATTCTCCCTGGCAGGGTCAGTGCAGAGCTTGCCTTTAGCGTCCCTGAATTGCAGGTGTGTGGGCACCTTACATTTTCCCAAATGCATTATCTAGTGGAATAAATGGTGCATAAATTAGCAATATTTTCTGAGCCTTCCTGATGAACTATAACCCACAAAAATAGTGGTTAAAACAAGGGCAAGAGGTGGGTTGGGCTCCTCTTCAGCTAGGGAAGAAACACAGTTAACAGCCAGTGAAGCAACTGTGTTACATTACCCTGGTTTAACCTTCCAGGCCCCTGTGACTCACTGAGCCATTTATAAAGATGGAGAACGTCATGTTTCAGAGAGAAAACGTAATCTTGCCCAATGATTCACAGGCCTTTCCCAAATATGTTGGGTCTTCACACCCAAGTTTATGAAAAAGAAAGTGTGATCCATTTGAAAACCGCATTCATATACAGACAATGGAGGAAATCTGCATGCTTGGGAACCACACTGCTCTAAGCTAGAAGCAAAAGAAAGTTCTGGGCTACAGGTCTGAGTTAACAGTCAACTTACTGAATGGATTTAGGACACAACTGTTTCTTCCTTAGATCTCCACTTCTTGTACATAAAAAGGGCTGTGTTTCAAGGCCACTTCTCATTAACTCAATGACGTATCTGTTGGTGATTATTATATACCAGGGGCTAAGCACATGCTGGGGGAAAAGCAGGTGTGGTCCCTGACATTCAAGACACTGAGTTCCTGGAGAGGAAAGTGGGATGGACCGTTTCTGTGGTGGTTCCAGTGAGAACACTCTGTAGCTGCATCTCCTCTACCTTGCTGTAGGCCTTCACAGGGAAGAGGAAGAGGACAGAAAGCTGTAGGCTGAGCAGAAAATGACGAAGATTATGATAAATGGAGTGCGAAGAAGAAGGAAGTGGAAGGTGAGACGCAATAATATACAAGGAAGGATCATAAAACAATAAGGAAAACACCCTGGGTCTAAATGTCGAAGAAAACAATAACCTCAGGTCTTAACCATGTTTCTGCTCTGAAGGTTGTGCCAAATTAGCAGAGATCTATCAGGACGAGGATGGTTCTGATTCTTATTGAGGTGGGTTGCTTTGGAGTTTGGTTTTGTCTCCAGAGAACTACCTGGATGCTGTAGTTTGATTAAGAATGGCCCCCATAGGCTTATATATTGGCATGCTTGGCTTCTAGTTTATTAGGCAAGATTAGAAAGTGTGGTGTAATTTATTTTTTTAAACCTATTTTTAATTATGGTTTTAAAACATTTTATTTTCCTTTTTATCCCACCATCCACCAGGGGTAGGGGAAGAGAAAGGATACAGGGGTGGGTGTGGACCTGTTTAGAAAGGTTCTTTCGAGCAACTTCCATCTGTGTTGTCTAAAAATGGACAGTTTAAGTTTATAGGTTAGCAGTGACAGCTCAATCTACTTGCAAATACTTTACAGATATATCAGCAGTCCAGTTTAGTAGAGTTGAGAGGGCAAACAGAAATCAATAGTGGTGTCTCTACCTAAAAGAAACAGCCAGGCCTCAGCCTTGGCGCATGTCAGCAGGAACACCAGAAGTTCTTGGCTCTGCCTCTCTCAACAAAGCGAAGATCAGCGAGGATGCGAGACCAACAAGCATTACACAGCTAGCTATATCAACAAGCCAAGCTCAACCTCTGTCACTGTTCTTTATACTCCCTCCAAACATCACATGCCCTCTATGGGTCTTGCCTCAACACAGATCTTGCCTCAGCATGTGAGTCTGTCTTAGTTGACAAACCTCTGCCAATCAGCCCAAGACCACAATAGTGACAAAAGAAAAGCAAGCAAGCAAACAAACAAACAAAAAAAACCTCACAACAAGTAATAACATACCACCAAAAGTTTTTTTTTGGTATGTATCTCTTTATAGAGTCCTCACAAATAGAGTGCAATAACACAGTGTAAGACAGACCAATACACATATGTTTTTAGTAAAAAATCCTTCACCATATGACCTTTCATGTACTTGCTTTAACAAAACATTCTTTCACCTATGATTGTTTCAGCCAAACGTTTCTTTACAAGTCTGCCTTAGCCTTTCACCTATGTCTACTTCAGCTAAACATTCTTTCACGTGTTTGCCCCAGCAAAACATCATCCAACTGACTTTCCAAAGAACTCATGTAAGTTTCCACTTTGGTGTGGCCTTATTGGAGAAGATGTATCCCTTGGCAATGGGCTTTGAGGTTTCAAAAGTCCACACTCATTCTCTCTCTCATTCTTAGGGGCCCAGTCTCATTCTCTCTCTACCTATATTTTGCCCATACAACGTAAGCTCTCAACTACTGCTACAGCAGTATGTCTGCCTGCCACAATGCTTCCCACCACGAAGATCATGGACTAAACCGCTGAAACTGTAAGCCAACCCCTAATTAGATGCTTTTCCTGTGTGTGTGTGTGTGTGTAAAATTTGGAAAAGAGGTGGAAATTCATTCCTAGTGCTGCCTTACCACCATCACTTGCACACATTCTCATCACCAGGAAGGGCAGCTTGTCTGAGCAGCTTGTGTGTCAGTGCCCGGGTCTACCCTGTATTTCAAAATCAGTACTGTGTACAATGTCAGGTAGCAGCCCTGGCCACTGTCTTTCAGGTCATAGGCCCTACAGACATGCTGACCACATGTGTTGTAGGTATTGCCAATTTTTTCTTAGAAGTTCCAGTCACTCTTTGGATCCACTGGTTTAAGCCTAGTCTGTGCCTTTCATTACAGATAAGATCTTGGACAAGCTGATTTGCTTATCTCTGCCTAGCTTTTCTCAGCTATAAACTGGAATAGTGATAATATGTACCTCATGCAGTTATCTTAACATGGAATAAATTCCTTCGGATTCAACTGTGTTCATTTACCTGAGACTAGGAAGCTTAAAAAGAATAGGAGTTTGTTTTGGCTCATAGTTCTGGAGGTAGAGCTCCAAGGGCGTGCGTCTGTGGTGGCCTTCTGGCTGCTGGAATTCAAAGACTGCACAACACATCTATCTGCTATGCCTTGACTCTGAAATGTCCTCTACAAGTTCATTTTTGAAGGTTTGTTCACAGCTGGTGTAACAATTTTGAGTGCCTGAGTAGCCTTTGGGAGGTGAGGCACAGTTGGTGGCCTTGGAAAGTTAGAGCTCAGCCCTAGTTTCTGGTCCAACTCTGAGCTTCCCAATCCAAGTGAAGTGGGGAGCTTCCAGTGCATGCTGCCACCACCATGAAACCTCAACCATCCCTTCTCTGCCATGGTGAGCTGAAAGTTTCAGAAACTGCGAGCCAAAAATAAATCTGTCCTCCCTTAAGTTATTTTTCTTTTTTAAAGATATCTTGAAGGTAGCGCACACACATATCACTAGAGGGAGCACATATGTACATATGGCCTCTAGTTGCTCTCTCCTTTATAAAGCTACCAGAACTCAAACACAGGACCTTTACCTTGATAACCTTTGCTAATCCCAACCAATACCCAAAGGCTGACTTCTGAACATCATGGACAGATTCAGTTCTGATCTTCTTAATATCTTAATTAAATTTCAAACCATGAACCCTGGAGGCACAGACTCAAACTGTGCTCCAACCAGAGCAGCTGCTCTAGTGGCGGACCTGTGTAAAGCCTGTGTAAGTATACATTACTGCTATGAGTGCTGTCAACCTACTAAGACAATGTGTAGCATTCTAGAAACTTCACCTTGGAATGTTAAGTATCTCAACTACTAAATGTCATGCCTAGATAGAGGATTATTAGCTGTGTGGTGCCAGTTCAGAGTCTTTAATAACTGTGGCTTAGGAGATGTGGATCCATTAATAGAGCCAGATCCTCTATGACAACATGTAAGCTAGATCCCATTTCTGTGACTCTGCACAATGACCAAGTAAGGGCTTCTGTTTAAACAAGAGCTATAGGTTTCAATGCAAATATAATTTGAATTAGAATATAATTACCTCTCTTGAAACCTAATAGCTAAGGAATAATTTATCCATTTTACACAAAGTAGTATTGTTCACTATCACCAGACACCAAGTATTTAGTACACAATAATCAATACAGTATTTATAGACTGGATATGCATATATGAGTTATGCTAGGGATATGGTTCAGAACTATGAAGAGTTGAGGAAACTGAAGATACTTGTGGGTGCTTGAACTTGAATAATAGTCACATATTTGCTGGTGAAGAGAGAAGACTGTGGGAAGCCAGAGGTGTTGGGCTTCTTGATATTGATATTGGACATACAGAGCTGGCTTCCTATTTGGATGTACCATGGTGTTGGATAGGTTTTTCATGTCAACTTAACACATGCTAGAGTCACTTAAAAAGTGGAAGCTCCAATTGAGTGAACAATAAATCATCTCATATGAACACACACATGTACACACAGACAACTTTTTAAAGATATAGGTTTACCCTCATCGGCAAACACTTCAATGTGGCATATACACCAGGGGAGTACCAGAAATACTTCTCTTCGCTATGCTTGAATCTTAAACATCTAGAAATCCTCACAACTCAGCAGGGCTTAGGCACCACCCAGGGCTCATGCTTCATGCTGCACAAATGATAAGTATTGCTTGTGTTTTCCTGTCCACTAATCTTTCTCAATATGACACTTGTCTTTAACATCAACAGACAGCCATGTGACAGGCAAAGACTTCTTGGTTCCATTCTATTTAGACAGCACATATGGACAGAAAGAGCTAGGGGTTCCACAGTCTTTTAAAAATGCATTTGTAAATGAGTCACCGCTAAATCTATATCTTTACAAAGCTGTCTGTGTGTGTGTGTGTGCGTGTGCCTGTTCATATGAGAGAGTTTATTGACTAACTTTGTACTCACTGTTTGGTGTTTGTGGGGTTGTAGACATTCCTTTCAATATTTCCTAAATTTACAGGTAGAAAAACATGGCTTTAAAATTGAAATGCCTCCAGCCTCTGTGTCTTCACAACAGTAACCTTTTCTCTAGCCCAGTGGTTCTCAATCTTCCCAATGCTCCGACCCTTTAGTACAGTTTCTCGTCTGACCCCCCCCCCCAATGATAAAATTATTTTGTTGCCACTGCATAATCGTATTTTTCCTATTGTTATGGATACTAATGTAAATATCTGATATGCAACTCCAGTAAAAGGGTCATTAGACCCCCAAAGGGGTCATGACCCACAGGTTGAGAACCACTGTGGTCTAGCCCTTTGTCCTTTGTGCATGGAAGGTCCTATCCAAATATCCTAAGAGAAGCTGTTCCATTATTTTGAATAAATTAGAGGGTAAAACACACATCACCTGCCCCTGACTGGGGATCCCATCTGGAATGTACTTGTCTAACATTTTGTTTATGTACATTCAAAGAGGGCCTCTCTGCAGAACCCTGCACACTGACTTCTATCTGCAATCTTATTTCCTATCCTCTGGCTCAGCATCTCAAAGGGCACATCCAACAATTAAGCACTGATTACAGAGGTGTCAGCTCGTCTGCTCAGGCCCTTTGTGCTCACAGTTAACAGACAGTGAGTGGCAGGATGGCCTCCAGGTCTCTCCATCTCACCTCTTGCTTTCCTCTCAGCTGTGTGTCAGGCTGTCACTGCCTCAGGAATGCTGCCACCCCTCCTTGCTTCTCACCAGCATCTGATTATGTTCCAAGCCCCATAAGCTCTTCCTAAGCGTACCCACCACTCTGATGAATGTCTAAGCCCTGCACCCTTAAGCTGTGTGGGTCCCCAACAAACCTCAACCTGGGAGGGAAGGAAAATGTGGCTTGTTTGTGATGGCAACTGCCAATATGCCAGGTTTTCATTCAAGTCTTGCCTTTTCTTGGTCTACATTTTGCTTTATTACTCCTGCCTAATAGTTTCTTTTGTTTGTCAACTTAATTAAATGAAAAGATACCTAGGGAATTAGTGAAGCAGGCTTCTAGCTGCTTCTATAAGAATGTTTCTAGAGATGATTAACTGAGACGGATGGCATGTTCTCAATGCAATTAGCATTGTCCCATTGGCAGAAGGTATTAAAAATGGCAGAATGTGCCAGAAACGAGAGAGAAGCTCTCTTTTTAGTTGTTGGCCAGGGCTTTCTAACAGGCTTCCCAAAACATACAACCTATTACTGTTGCCCTTGGTTACCCTCCAGACATGGAACGTAAGTATCTATTGGTAAAATTACCATATACTTCAGAAACATGGCCCAAAGGCCCCTGAACTCGACTGATCTGAACAGCCCTCCATACGGATGAGCTTTCATGGAATCAGAAGGGGCTATGCAAGATTACAAAGGTGGGAGAAAATCAATCAACAGCCCCACCTAGCTATCATACCCATGAACTGCATCAAAATAGCATTTACCCTATAGGTAGCAAAGTGATGCTAATATCGTGGTGGTAACAACTCTCTAATTGGACTTAAGACCCACTCAGTAAGAGGGATACCATGGACAGTTATGGAAACCTAGCTAATCACTCAATGCTACTGAAGTCATGATTATTGGGGAAGAATCTATAATCACTATTTTATTAAACTAGCATAATCCCTAACTACAACCTAAAAACATTTGTTTTTATACCCACATATAAGTGTAGTCTTCATCCCTCATCTAGGAATCTTCTTTCTAATATATGGAGACCACTACAGAAAACTACAACCAGTCAAAATGTAGAGTTGTGGAGTGTAGTCCAAGTGGATGCATCTGCAAAACATTCCCATAACCTAAAGCTCAGGGAATATTCCAGAAAAAAAAAAGGCAGAAAGATTGTGAGAGCTAGAGGATCAGGAAGATTGCTCTGAGATTGTAACTTCTAGCAAGTATTAGAAGCCACACCAGCAAATTCTCACCAACATGACTGCATAAACATGAGATGAATGAGGAAAAAAATAGACATGAGAAGTGGATGAGAAGAAAGCTCACAAGGCCTCAACCCAACACATAGAACCACAGGCAACTGAGTAAACTGGGAATGGGAGAGGTGGCTTTCCCGCTGGAAAGAGCATAACAACTGATTGTCCAGTGCCTGAAACACATAAAATCCACATTACATATACTCAACAGGTTATATTTAGGAACACATATGTATTTGCATATTTATGCATACAATAATAACTGATAAAATAGGGCATGAATTTAAGAAGGGCAGGGAGGGGTACATGAGAGTGGAGGGAGAAAATGGAAGAGAGCAAGGGAAGGGAGAAACGCTGTATTTAAATTACAATCTCAAAAATAAAAGAAAGAGGAAGCCTGCTAACCCAGGTGTTCTTAAGCCCTGCTTCATAAGCGCCATGACCTGAGCGCTGTGCTCCTCCATGCCCTCCCTACCATTCGACACCAAACCCTCCAAAACCATGTGTTGAAATAGATTGATTTCTCGTTCTTTTCACTCTTGTTTATTGAAGCAGGCTCTCACGTAATCCTCTGGTTGGTCTAAAAGTTCAGAATCTCCTGTCTTGGCTTCTCAAATGATGAGATTACAGATTTGAGCCAGTGTTCTTAACTAATCTTTCTACTTTTTTAAGTGTCGGGCATTTTGCCAGTGACAAAGGTCTGACTACTACCCTCACTACTTTGTGACCCCATATGCTCTTTAGGTTGTGTCTATATTTTGTCAGTTTTTTGATTTGTGGGTTGAAGCATGATCATTTGACAGATGTCTGCAATGTATTCCATCCAATCAGGGAGATTAGCTCTTCGCCTGGCAGGCCCTTTGCAGTAGTCCTTCCGAGGCAGCATCTTCTATACTGGGATGATAGCCCCCTTGCTATTTCCACTGCCTAGGAACTCTGGCTCTGCTGTATGAAAGACTAAAGGAAAAGCACTTAACCACCTCAAACCCCAGTTTTCTCATCAAATAAAACAAGGATGGACAGCAGGAGCAATCAGAAATGTTTTATACAATTATGATGCACTTCTCAGTACACCTCCAAGGAATTCACTGCTCACCGCAAATGCAGATCGCTGTTGTTTCTCCATAGGAATCCTATCTCTTCATTGTGTGTTCTCAGAGAATGACATGGTAAGAGTCATGCTACTAGTGAGGTCATTTGGTTTCTGCCTCTTTGCATCTTTAAAATGAATCTTGGCTTTTTGTAAATAAGTTATCTGCGTTTCTTCTGTGTGGCCCAGGGTATCTGGTCAGTGAGATGGTTAATGTTCATTGAATGCACTTGATGTTTTATCTATGAAAGTGTTGCTGGGGTCAGTCATGCCTGGCTATGGAAGCTTGTAAAATAAGTCAAGCAAGATGGAGGCACCTGTCTACATCAGTAACAGGTGTAAGTGCTGCTGTGAAGCATAGGCATGTTTTGCCAGGAACTGTGGACCAGTTCTGGGGTTTGGTTACAAGTGAGGCATAGAATGAATGAAACCTACAGGCCCCCTCTGGTTCCCAGCAGCCAGGGCAGTAGGGACAAGTCTCCGACAAAAATGCTTCTGCAAGAGTCTTCACTGCTGTCCTTGAACTGTTTCCTTCAGAAGTTGCATCCCCAAATCAAGAGCTCTAGCATCAATGATGTAAAATACAATCATAAATTAATTAGTGCATCATACTGTGTCTGTATTTAGACCTGCCTTTCACAGCTTGAGGTGCATGAAATACTAAACAGATTTTTCAGCCAATCAATCTGATCATGTAACAGATGGAGAGATGACAGCTAGGAGCGAGATCAGTACAACCTAGAAAGATATGCATGGACATGTGCACGAGGCTATGGAGAGTTTTATAATATCTATGATTCATACATACAAATGAATGTATTAATGCTCTCTTGCTCTTTCAATAATTTATATTATCTTGTATTCACATTATATTACCTACCCCTTTTGGACAAGGCCTCCTACCCCAAAATACCCACGAGACTTGCTCTCTTCTTCAAATCAGCCCCTTTTGCTAACACCATAGAAACTGTTCTCTGAAATGATTTCTCATGCATGTTCATTTTCTAGGGCATCATTGTTCTGCCCTGGAACTCTAAGAAGCAAAGTGGTAAGTGATTTGGCTCTTTTGTGTTCTGAGCTCCCAGAACTGTAAGTAGTGTCTGGACTAGTCAGGTCTCCACAAATATTTGTTGAATAACAGACTAAAGAATAAAAAGGACAGTTAGGAAGATGGGAGAGAGAAGGAAGGATAAGGAGCGTTTGTTCACACAAGTATACGCTCAAGTAGCAACATCTCCCACTACGTCACCCTCCCTCCTATTTCCATCCAAGTCCCATCTACCCCCGACTTAGCACCATCTCTTCAATTTTAGGTATACCCTAAATATGGCTTAATAAGTAACATCCAGGGAGTCTCTTGGCTGCCTTGGCTTTAGAAGCATACCATATTTTAACTTCTTCTCTCCTCCCATAATCCCCTGGGTGTCACTTCTCTACCCTATCACATCCTTTAGCCTTCCTGCTCTAATAGCCTGTTCCATCTGGTTCCATTTCTGGATGCTATCATCCACATTGAGAAGAACTTTCAAAAGCTGTCACTGGCTGGGAAGGAGTTAGTGTCACACAGAAGGTATAGTGATGGCCTCTGGGTCTGGGGAAATGGCCCAGTGATAGAGTACTTGCTTAGCATTGCAAGGCCCTGGGTTCCAGTCTCAGCACTGCCACCGATGCTAGTACCAATGCTTCATATTTCTCTCTAACTGCTCTACCTATAGACTGTTAGGTGTTTATATTTAATTCTTAGAGCTTTAATTTTTCTATCATGAATTTCATACTGAAAATAACAGATTTCTCAGAGGATCAAATCAGCTAATATGTAAGTGTCACAGGAAAACCCTCCCTGTGTGTAAGTTATCAACATAGCACTCTTGTACTTAAACTCTCTCCAATCTTCCTCACTATATTAAAATAAAATTTCAACCCCATCCTATGTTCCTCAAGATCCTTTATGATATGCTTGCTAACTTCAAGACATTTTTCCCTTAAAAAAAAAGGTTTGTTTTATTTTTGTGTGTGGTGGGGTGGAAAGGGAATGTGGCTGCAGTGTTCACAGAGGACACAGGTATTAAATACCCTGGAGGTGGGTTTACAGGTAGTTGTGGGACACCTGATATGTGTGCTGGGAGCCCAACTCTGCTCCTCTGAAAGAATAGCAAGTGCTCTTAGTTTCTGAGCATTTCCCTTCCCCCTTCCCCCTCCCTTTCCCCCCTTCCCCCTCCCTTTCCCCCCTTCCCCCTCCCTTCCCCCTCCCTTCCCCCTTCTTCCCCCTTCTTCCCCCTTCTTCCCCTTCTTCTCCCTTCTTCCCCCTTCTTCCCCCTCCTTCCCCCTTCTTCCCCCTTCTTCCCCTTCCCCCTTTCCTCTTTCCTTCCTTCCTTTTCTTTCCTTTCTTCTTTCCCATTTTCTTTGTTTTGTGGCAGTCCCAGTGTATAGTTCTGGCTCACCTAATACTTACTATATAGCCCAAGATACCCACAAATGCAAGATACCCCCTCCTGTCTCAGCCTCCAGAGAGGATTGGCTCTTTGCTTACCCTGGACTAGTCATCCTCAGGTCTGTATTTGATATATGACTGTCATCTCCTTTTCAATCATGTTTTTCCCATTAACTCTGAACTTCTGCTTTCCAATATGGAAGCCACAGACATGTGTAACTATTTAAACTTAAATTAGCTATAATCAAGAATTCTCAGTTATAGGAGCCACATTTCATTTGCTACTTGCTGTTTTTGAGATGTGAATGTAAGACATTTTCTTCATTACAGAAAGTTCTATTTCATGGCACCTGTCTGGACTCTTGTGCTTCTTTGTCATCTAAATGCCAGTTAAAAGTCATCTCTAAGAAGTACTCTAATCACTAACACAGCACCTGCCCCAAGTCACACTTTTTTTTCGTTGTTCTGTTTAGGGTTTTTTTGTTTTTTGTTTTTTTTCTCCACTCTGTGTTGTTGGTCAAGATTTGGAATTATCTAACTAGACACTGGCTCATATATGACTGCTGATGCCTTATTCACAGTCTGGAATTAATCTACACATAGCAGAATGTTGTCTTGTTCATTTTTTATCTCTGCTACCAGTATAAATCATGTTGCATTATATGTGCTTAATAAATTAATAACAAATAAAGATAACAAGTAATTCCTTGACAGACACATTCACATTTACACACACACACACACACACACACACACACACACACACACACACACACACCCTTCATTAACTGAAAGGAGCCAGAAACAAAGCAAAAGAAGCCCTAACCTGGTGGAATGACAGCCCTAACCTGGTGGAATGCATCTCCCATCTCTCTGCTGCCATGTGATTAGAAGGCAAAGAACATGGAAGTAGGTCTGCTGGAGATCCTAATGTCATGGGCTCCCACCATGGCAGCAGATGAAGCAGAGTTAGCTTGTGGAAAGATCTACACAGTGGGATTTGTATCTGATACAGAAGCATCCTCCTAGCCTTTGCTAAGGCAACTGATGGAAGAACTGATGCTGCAATTAGAACTGAAGGTCAGCTCTAGATTCCATGTTGAAGGTCAGGTTGCAAGTCAAAGGTAAAGTTAAAGAGTGGGAACATACATGGTAGGTCAGTGCATGACTTATCCTCCCTTCTAAACTTCTACCACTTCATCGGAGAGGATGCTTTAAAAGAAAAGAATAAAGCTGAATGTGTTGGTTCAGTGGGACTGATGTCTGCATTGCCAGCACTCCTGCATCTGAAATCTGGAAACAATTCCCTAGAATTGTCATTCAAGTGATCACAACACTGGCTGCCCATCTAAAAGTCCTTGGCCCTCACCACCAGTCACACTGACTAAACTGGTCTGTGATGGTACCTTACTGCTGATTTTTACTAAAAGTTTCTTTAGGAAATTCTAACATGTGGCCACACTCTAGACACCACCCTGGCCATGATCTGAAATACAAGAGACTATCATACAACTCCATGAATAGCTTGATCAATGAGTGGATACAGAGGCACAAGTAAATGACTGGGTGTTTAACCCATCCTGACAATAGTGATCATGTCACAGTCTCTGACTATGTCTCATCATAGTTGGATGTCACATACAACTAGGGTACTGAGACACTAGAAAGTCTCTGATACCAAGATGGAAGTAATAACGCTCTCTCTATGTCTCTCTCTCTCTCCTCTCTGTCTGTCTCTGTCTCTGTTTCTCTCTCTCTCTCTCTCTCTCTCTCTCTCTCTCTCTCTCTCTCTCTCTCTCTCTCGGTAGGTTGAGCCCATATGCATGTGAAAATGCATGCATGTGCACAGATGTGTGCAGACACAGGTGCATGTATGTACACATGGCTAAGGAGTCCACAGGTCAACTTTGGTTCTTTCTTCTGGACCCATCCACTTTGTGTTTTGAAGCAAGAGTGTTCTAACAGTCTGGTGTGTCTTAGGCTCTGCAGATTGGCTGGCAAGCCTCAGAGATGCATCTTGCCCCATTTCTTCAGCACTAGGAATATAAGTCCACACCATTACACTCTGCTTTTTTTCTATATGGGTTCTTGGGGTTTGAGTCAAATCTTCCTGCTGTATCACAAGTCCTGAACCAACCAAGCAATCTCTCTAGCTAAAGCAGTTGAAATTTCATGCAATGAGTCATGGGAGTTGCATCTCATTCACACTGACAAATTCTATTGCTTAGATGCAAGTCTAGCTAGTGTGAACTCAACACTTGACTTTAAGTTTGTTTCTTTATTATTTGGTTAAATACAGCTACTTAAAAGAGAAGGGATAATGTATTGTATAGTTATGTGGAAGCATTGCCTGCCAATAAAAACCTAAATGGTCTATTAGCAAATGACAAGAAGTAGAAGGTGGAAGTTCCAAAAGAGAGATTGGAACTCTGGGATAGGGTCAGGTGTGGGAAGATTCACCACCTGGAGTCTGAGGAAGTTAGACTTATAAAACTGAGGAGAGGCAGTCAACCCTGGGAAGTCATAGAATAGTTTAAACTACTTAAATAGGTTACCAGCTAATCGGAGAACAAGCCTAGCAAAAGGCCATAGGCATTGTTAATAAATAATAAAGCTTCACATTGCTATTCAGGAACTGGGGCGTGGGTGGAAAAGCCTGTGGTTACAAGGAAGTGCATATTTCTACCTCAAGGGGAATAAAGGTAATTTACATAGCAAATACACCTGAAAATATCCCTTGGTTGTCCCAACTCTTGGTACACATGTCCTTAAGAATCCTCTGCCTAAGTGTAGGTGTGAGCAGAGAGGTGCATATTCCACCTGTCCACAATAGTTGTACCATTGGTGTAGTGGCCCATAACCGTGTTTGGGAAGAATGTTTTCATGGCAAGTAAATAACCCTTCTACCTAGTCATCTTCTAGTGGGCTCTTCCCTGTGTTCCCGCCTATACACTCACACTGGTTCACTGTTGCTATGGTAGGGATGACAGGGAAGAAAGACATACTGTCCTCCAGCCCTCCCCCCCCACCCCCACCCAGCAATGTGCCATCTTTAGTCTTAGTTCACCAACTTTGTTGACAGCCCCTACTCACTCTCATCCCTTGTGGGTGAGCATGTTTCCTAGAAGACTTAGCCAAAAGTCTGAGTTAGAGCAGGTATGTTTCTCTGATTCCAGGAAGAAAATATCCACTACTTTGTCCATGAGGCTAGCTTAACCCAGGTGAACAGTTACTATGGGCTCTTTGTAGAGCTGCTTTCTCCCTCCCACATCAGGCACCATATGCATCAGAAAACTCTAGCATGACCTCTATCTGGTATAGAAAGACATTGTATAAGGGGTGAAAGATACATCTATAATGTATAATGACAAGTATTTAGAAAGCGATTGGGAATTTATTGGGAATTATGATTGTAGTATGCTCTCCTCTAGGGTACTTGGCCTTGTCATCTATGGGTAGTGGGATAGGCTTATAGATCCAGGCACAAATTCCCTCCTATTGAGCAGGCTTCACATTTAATTAAACAGTTGTTGGTTACCCTCAGGATATAATGCCATGTTGCTCCTTCAGGGGTAGATTATTGTTCTGGTTAATAGGTGTTATAACTGAGTAGGACTATTGATTACATTTCTCTCAGTCCAGCTTTGTGTATCTTTTCCCAGTAATTTGAAATATATTTACAATACAGTGCTTATATCAAAAGTTCAGTGAACATTATAGAAGAGAGTATGGAAAGAATTTAAGAACCAAAAGATCAGGGCATTTTCTGTATAGGACAGAGAAGCTGTACTCATGGACTCTCAGGACCTAAGGATGATAGAAACAAATGCCATGCCAGTGTGGATAGAGTGCACCTCACAAGGCAATTAATTACCATCAAGAATCAATCTGCTCCAGGAACAAGATCATTGATAGGTTATTCCAAGCAGTTAGCCTTAAACACACATACACATGAGCAACACTAAGTGAACTTTGAACTTGGCATGGTATGTGTGTGTGTTCATATAGAAATTATTTGAGGCTTGTAATGCACACGAGGATATCTTGATACAAATAGCATATTTTTTACATATCATTTTAAAATTTGTGTTTATATTCAATAAGGCTTCCTGAGGTCTTCCCAAACCCGTACCCAGTCCTTTATAAATGAAAGTTGTATTGCGACATTAATTATGCAAAGCACAGCGTATCTCGCCATTCTCGGGAGGAGGATCCTTTATTTTTAACCAACTTTCTCTTGTGACAAATCAAGCAGAAGTAGTGACCCTGCACATGCCTGCCTCTCTATGTGCTCTTCAGAATTTCTCCAAGGTAGCTGCAGGAGGGTTAAATTACCAGGCCATGGGGACTTCTGTCTCAAAGTTTTTATGGAGTTTCCAACCTTTTGACATTGGAACATGGAGTTGTCAAGTTCAAAGTTCACATCTGAGAAGAACTGTGCATCTAAGAGATACACACACACACACACACACACACACACATATATATATATATATATATATATATATATATATATATATATATACATACATACATACACATATGTACACATACACACATATTTAAAGCCAACCATGAACCAGTCTTGTAACATTTTGACCCCATAGTCAAAAATTTGGATGTTTGTGGCTCTTTGTTGGGCCACAGCCACAGCTACACTGAAGCACATGCAGCCTATGGACCAGAGGCTGGACAGTTCTACAAGTTTAACAGGTGTTATGATAAACTGCGTTCCCTGTCACATTCATGTCTCTTCGCTGACCCATAATGATGTAAGGACTTTGAACCTGCTTGCTTCTGCTAATGTTGGCTGACAGCCATCATTTGGGACTCACCCCTGTCCTGTCTCTCCATCAGCAGTGTGCTTTTCTGTACTGGCTCTGTGGTTCCCAGGCTGTCCCCAGCCTTGACCCTTCTCATAACAAGTGTATTTGCGTTTCCTTGACTTCTCCCTGAGACTGTAAATTCTGTAGAAAATAGGCCAAGATAGACTCACAAGAAAAGTTGGCATGGCTGGGACAGATTAACCCCCTGCTTTTTCCAGATGTTGCAATGTGCCTTTGCCAGGAATGCCTAAGCTCCCAAAAGTGATTGAAACAGGTGGAGCTTCATGTGAGCTTTGGACATTGAAAAATATTGATGTCAAAATAATTGCCTGTGGGAAATAATGCAATTTGGTACAACTGTTCAAGGAAAGGAACAGCAGAAACCTCAAAGGGAGGGTTTACTGGAAAGAATAAATATGAGCCTTTGGGGTCCAGGTCCCCATGAGGAAACATGGGTTCTGATACTTGTCCCCTACTCTCTGCATCCAGGACCCCAGGAAGTTCTTCTTATTCTTCTAGCCACAGTGGACTTTATCAAAGCTTGTTGAGTGATTGAGATACTCCAACGTGTTGCAGTTCCCCTCCATGCCTCCCACTGATTGTGGCAACTCTTTTGCACAGCTTGCTTGATTCAAAACCTCCAAAATAAATCTTCCCTGAACACACACACACACACAAAACCACACAACCACACACACATACATACACACACACTCACACACACACATCATATGAATAAGTAAATATGCTTACATTTGCATTTATAGCCATCCCCCTGTATCCACAAGGGATTCTTTATGGGACCTACATGGGCTTAAGGGCCTTATCTAACATGGTAAAGTACTTACAAATAACTGCCTATATTCTTCTGTGTACTTCAAATCATCTCTAGATTACCTGTAATACATGCAACTGCCATGTAAATTGTTATACTGCATTGTTTCATAGTGACAGGAAATAACAGCCTATATATGTTCATTAGAGATGCATTTTCCCAATAGAAACTGCATATGGGAGGGACTACTACTACTACTACTACTACTACTACTACTACTACTACTACACACACACTCACACACACACACAAAGTCCCAAAGTGAAATTTTGAGAATGCCATTCCACCCATTGCTTTCTTGCCAGATGTAATGTTGTAGGGGAGGTAGATGAGGCAGAGGGCATCCAGGAGAAGGAAAAGCAGTAGACATTCTGAAGAGCATCACACAGTAGGCACTCTGAGGAGCATCACACAGTAGGCACTCATAGGAGCATCACACAGTAGGCACTCTGAGGAACATCACATTGGCCATGCTTAAATGGACAAATCCAGTCATATCGCCCACCCACACACCCATCCACCAAACACAGAGAAGCCTGAGCAATGATACAGCTGGGCAACTGCCTAGGGGGGGAAACACCGCTCTTCTGAATAGTGTTCACCAACAGTATGTTGTCTTTTAAACAACATACTGTTTAGCTTTGCTGTTTGGAAAAATGGCATACTATTCTATTTAGTCTTTTGTAAACTTTCAAAAGTAAACAATCTGTAAATCCTATTTTTTTTCTGTTACATTTGGCTTTAGTTAATGCACTTCCCCTGCTGCAAAGTAATCCTTTGTGTGGATTTATTTATTTATTTATTTATACATTCTTTCTGGTAAGAGACTCTCAAATAGTTTCTATATTGTTTCTTGGTGAACAATGTGGCTTTGTAGAAACCTGTTGATGCATTCAGAAACCAGAGGTCTGTGACTTATGTAGGACACTATTCCAATTCTGAACAACAAGAAAATGTCAGTTAGGTTTTGAAAGTGTTAGTTGCAAACCATATTCCCTTCACCAGTGTCCAAAGGTCATGTTGATTGTCCTATGACTACACACACACACACGTGCGCACACACACACACTACATCATATCACCTCATAATACAAATGCCAAGTAAATCATTATACTATATGGTTTGGTCTTTTCTCCTAGCCTTTGATTTACTAGGAATTCTTTCTCTCTTTTGGGTGCTACTCCTTTCTCTGTCATTTAGATTTCAAGTGTCTTATCTCAGTTTGTAGTTTCACCTATCACTTTAGCTGTGCATCTTTGGAGGTCAAAAGTTTTAATGTTACATGAGTTTAATTTATTGATCCTTTTCTTTCAGCTATAAGTTTTACAAACTTAAGAGAACAGATACATATGAGCCCTAACCCTTGAACAAACTAAAGGAAATAATTACCTCCAGGAGAAGCTGGTTTTAAGTAGAGGAAATAGTTCAAAGATTCTGAAGTGGGAGGAGGCGAGTCTGGCTGGAATGTATAAGGGGTGGTGGTAGTAGGAGACCTTGTGAGGCAGGCATGGTCCAGGGCAGAAATGTTTTTCTCAGAGCAATGGAATATCCCCAGCAGTTTTTAATCCTCAAATAAAGTTAGGATCTGAATTGCAGTACCAAAGGGGCACATTGGAAAAGACTTTGCAGGGAAACCTATAGAGAATGGTTACAGCAAGAAAAGCAGTGCTGGGGAAAGAAAGCACCGTAGGCAGATTCTAGATGGATTGAGATGCTCTGTAGACATCCACAAGCTAGGTAAGCAGAAAATATATAAGCTGAAAGATGTGAGCTATAGAAATATTTGGTCATTGGCAACATATGCAGGTTGTATACACTGGGGTATGTGGGGATGACAAAGGGTTCAAAGACTGAGCGCTGGGGCACTTCCACGTTGATCTCTCCAATTTCATAATTATGCCTGGGAGAAGTAGCTACTTTCAAGTGAACAGGGCTTTTCTCGCCCATCTGTGTACTAATTCCTCATTTCACCTCAGGTCCCCGATACCCTATGAGGAGCCAGTACATGCCTGTCGGCTCCCACTCTCCTCTCCTTCCACCTCAGATAAATTACTAGTCATAGTAAATGTTTGCTCGGGCTCATAAATGTATAATGTCTGCCACACAAACCCCAACTGCCTGTAATCGAGACTCACGCACATGTGGAAAAGACTGTGCGTGGAAGATATAAATGAAGCTGTCGCCTGAGGTTGCTGCAGGAAGCGGGGCCACTGAAATGGAAATTGCATCCTGCATTTACTGCCTAAACAACCTGCCTCCCTTTGCTGCTGCCTCCCTGGAAGGTAGAGGGAATTAGCTGTAAATATTTTACAGTAGGTAATTTGGTGGAGTAAATCACAACGCATTTTTGCTAGAGTCTGAGCTGAATGAGTGTGCATATCTTCTCCTTCTAAGGGGTTACTTGTAATGACATCTTTTTAGTTTTACACCTACACACACACACACACACACACACACACACACACACACAGAGAGAGAGAGAGAGAGAGAGAGAGAGAGACAGAGACAGAGACAGAGAGATAGAGAGAGACAGAGAGAGTCAGAGAGAGACAGAGAGAGTGTGTGTTGGGGAAAGGAAAGGGAGGGAGAGTTACGTCTTTCTATCCTCTTATTCGGTGACTCTGCAAAGAGAAGGGGATAATGGGACAGGCTGGACAGCTCAGTGCATTGCCGGAGCATATTTATTCATCCATGCACTAAGCAATTTCTAATTGATCACTGTATGTCAGATAGCTACAAAGTCCTAGAACATAAAGACCAACATGACTAAGTAAGTTTCCGGCAGAGAGTTCACAGCTTATTTGGGAAGTCCCTGGAAATACCTAAAATTTACTCAGGTAATATTCCAAGAGGTTTGCCAGAAGAACTGCATTTAATCTTTATAATAATATTCCAGGAGAAAATTATTTTATCCCCACATTCCAGTAGGGAAAATGAGCACCAGACAGTTGAGTGACTTATCCAAGGTCTTACAAGGATTGCAAGTAGGACTTCTTGCTGTCTCCTCAAGTGCCTTTGTACAGGTGAGCAAGCAGGGGAAGGTGACTTCATTTTGATTAAGCACCTATTTCTTATGCCTTAGAGTACAGACTTGTTACTAGCCCATTCCTATGGGTAACAGCTACTTTAATTCTTAATTCTGCGGAGTGAGCTTCTGACTCCCATTTTCCAAGAAATGTTGAGCTCAGAAAGCAGCTCAAATTATATGTCACCAAATTACCAAATTATATGTCACCAGGCTGGGATTTAAGCCAGAAGTATCAGAGTACAAATACCAAGTGATTCTCATATGGCAAGGTGATGAGAGCTGATGCAGACAATAATCTGTTCAAGGCACTTTGAGACCAAAAGAGATAATAAGAAAGTCCTCAGAGAGCATGAGAGAACTGTGCGTGTGGTGGCGGGGAGGGGCGGCTAGTACAGACAGGAAAGAACATTTAAAACCAGCAAGAATGGGAATGGAGAAACAGCAGGACCACAGGTGACCAGCAAGCTATGTGCAACACAGCTGTATCTCTTCTTGATTTGCTCAAATTCTTGCACAAAAGATGTGACAATTCATCTTGCTCTCCGCAGAGGAGAGAGTAGGGAGGAAGTTAACCCAGGAAAGGTCAAGGGTCAATGGATTTAGGAATAGCTCCCAACAGATCTTTCTTCCTCCTCATCTGTGCTAAGGGACCAGCACACGAAAAGTATTTGGGTTGATTTTTCTCCTCCTTAGAGTCTTGTTATGAATTTTAGAGGAGGCCTCTGAACTCTTGTGGTCAGTCCTCCATCACTCTGTCAATATATTCATGGCTGCCTAAAGGTTGCTGGGCATGATGCTCCATCCATCCCCTATCCTGATCAGAGTGTTGGTTCAAACTACATGGATATGAATGTAGCTCCTGTGAGTTACTGACTCCTGTTCTCCATCATTCTTGAATGCTCAGTTCTTGAACTCATCAACTTTTGCACATGGAATTTAGGCTATAACTTGCAAACAGGTTCCCAATAAATGACAAAGGCTTTTCCTGGCCAACTGTTAGAAACAATTCAATTGAACGATAGATGAGATAGCTCATAAGGAATTGATCTTGAATATGTCTGGAAGGGGCAGGAAATGGGACACTTTGGGGGCAGGATGCAATAATGGATGAACAGTGTTGTTGGGGTTCTACTATGGGAAAGAGTCAGATTCAAGGGACACCTTTCTCACTTTATATTTTGTCCCTTCATTATCTATCCTTTATTTGTCTTCATCCCCATTCTCCTTCTCTTTCTGCTCCTCCCCAAAAGACCAACTCCTAGTAGAAAACATTCACCCGCTTACTCAGAATCCACTGAACACTATCACTAGATGATATATAGTGGGGCAATACCACATGACACATGAATGAGGATGCAGGGAAGCCGAGGAAAAGACAGACAATGTTCTAGAAGTGGATCTCTGCCCGATATGGTAAGGATCAGAGGAGACTGTGACTGGAACAAAGTGTGAGACTAGGGAACGTAGGAGAAAAGGAGGTCATGGGTGCCATACAGTCGATAACTTGCATGCATCCTACAAATGAACCTTGCCCTTTTATTGTGAACGAAAAAGAAGCACTGATGGATTGTGGCTCCATCACATTGCCAGGCTCACACTCCTGGGTTCATTTTATTGCCATGCAGAGTAGAGGATTTAAGTAACAAATTCTGATGAGGGGTGGTCAGTTAGGTGGCTGCTGCAGGAATCAGTCTGAGAGGTGATGCTGGAAATGGGCTGAAGCATGCAGCTCCAGCAGGAGAGACTGAATTCCAGGTATGTGAAAGGGAAGAACAAGAATGGCCCTGATTTCCCCCAGAGGACAAAAGAAAGACCAGAGCTGATGGGAGGAACTGAGACAGACATTAGTGGATAATTTGGGGAGGTCCATTCTAGGTGCTAACCAGGCCCACGGGAAGAAGTGTTGGCCATCTTGCCGAAAGCAATCTATAGATTCAATGCAAACCCCATCAAAATTCCAACTCGATTCTTCACAGAGTTAGGAAGGGCAATTTGTAAATTCCTCTGGAATAACAAAAAACCTGGGGTAGCAAAAACTCTTCTCAACAATAAAAGAATCTCTGGTGGAATCACCATCCCTGACCTAAAGCTTTACTACAGAGCAATTGTGATTAAAAACTGCATGATACTGGTATAGCGACAGACAGGTATCAATGGAATAGAATTGAAGACTCAGAAATAAACCCACATACCTATGGTCACTTGATCTTTGACAAGGGAGCTAAAACCATCCAGTGGAAAAAAGACAGCATTTTCAACAAATGGTGCTGGCTCAACTGGCTTTTAGCATGTAGAAGAATGCGAATTGATCCATTCTTATCTCCTTGTACAAATCTCAAGTCTAAGTGGATCAAGGAACTCCACATAAAACCAGAGACACTGAAACTTACAGAAGAGAAAGTGGGGAAAAGCCTCGAAGATATGGGCACAGGGGAAAAATTCCTGAACAGAACAGCAATGGCTTGTGCTGTAAGATCAAGAATCGACAAATGGGACCTTCTAAAATTGCAAAGCTTCTGAAGGCAAAGGACACTGTCAATAAGACAAAAAGGCCACCAAAAGATAGGGAAATATCTTTACCAATCCTAAATCCGATAGGGGACTAATAGTCAATATATAGAGAGAGAGTTTTACAAAGGAGAGGTACAGATCTATACTTAGACATGAATGGAAAATCATTGTCTAAAAACTGTTTATGAGAGTAAATGTAGGAGGGCAAGGTCCAGCGCATCACTCTGTGAGAACCTTTACTAACGGAGCTTATACTATTGTTAGAGGGTACAATGTGGGGTTTCTCTCTAGATGCTTACCTTCTGGCCCAAGGACAACCATTTCCCCCCAAAATCAGCAGATGACGAACTGTAAAGGACGCATGACAATGGGAAGTGATATTAACTTGCAACATCTCTTTCCTGGCTTACTGGCAGTGGAGCCTCAGCCAATCAGGAACCAGATGGTTCTCGATGAATTTGACTGTCTTTTGGCTTTCACACACACTTTGCCAGAAGTACCTGTCAGAAGGAGCCATGAAGACATCAGGGTCTGGTTCTCTGGCTAAAGGCAGCCACCAGAAATGCCTAGTACCACACTCAGTGAAGTCGGGAGACAGACTCTGCTCCTGGATCTCAGCTTCTAACCCAGTTAGAGGTTGTCAGGAAATGGACCTGATGGCTACCCATATCTGAGGCTTCTGACCCAGGTAGGGGATTTGCAAAAGCTAGGCTGAAATGACTGGACCAGTGAGTGCAGGTCAAGAGGACTCACTTCAGCCTCTTCAGCCTCTTCGGCCTCTTCGGCCTCTTTCTGCCTCTCTGCCTCTCTGCCTCTCTGCCTCTCTGCCTCTCTGCCTCTCTGCCTCTCTGCCTCTCTGCCTCTCTGCCTCTCTGCCTCTCTGCCTCTCTGCCTCTGCTTCTGCCCTACATTCCCATTCTTCTGCTATGGACAGAAATCATTCCCAAGCCAGTTCCCTGTTGCTCTGGAATTCTGAGTGGTAGTATTTCTCAGACTGCAGGCTTACTCCATAAGGGAAGGCTCTTGACTGGCATCCCAAAACCGTCCAGAGCTGTAAGATGTAACGGTTTTCAGCTTCTGGGGCACTTGGCTAGCATCTCCCTGCTACAGATAATTCCCTCAGTGTGCCTAAATCTTGCTTGGAGATTCTATTTTAAGTTGTTTTTATCTGTTTACAGTAAGTATCTTCTGTTTATTCCCTTTGCTGTTTGTATACTCCATTTTTGAAGACCAGACAAGAATCAGCTTGGAGATAGGAGACAGGAGGGAGTCTCTACCCACCATTTTTTTAAGAGCTTCCAAAATTGCACCCATAGGTCATATAGTAAGTGGATCCAGCATGGAACAGTCATTTTGGTCACCTACCCAAAAGAGAGTCTCATCCTCTTATCCCATAGTTATCTGTGTTAATCAAGTCGAGAAGACAGGGCCGTTATAGGCTTGCAGTGGGCATGATGGAATTTCAGATGGGTTAGTGGCAGAAGCAGCTAGATTCCCACACCTCTAGTAAGAACCTGGCTCCTGACAGACTTAGGTGTGGAGTTATTTCCTGGGAATTGAAACATCTAGGAGAAAGGCTCATAGATTCAGGACATAAAAATACAACTTAAGGGAAACTAATGAAACTTAGGGAGCTCAGAAAGTTCCAAGATTCACAAGGTGCCTCCCAAAGGCAATAAAAGCAGTAAACAACTGCTGGAGAGTGGGGCTTTCAGACTGGGAGAGCTGTCTGCATGCTGAGCAGGAGCTCAGGGGACAAGGCTTTGTGAGTTGTCACTACCAGGGCAGGCATCCCACTGAGGTGCCTTTGAGTCACCCACTAAGCTGTTACAACCTCACTGGTTCACTAAGCTAGACTAAGGTGGAGCCATTTCTTAGGCCATCATAGATCCCCTAGAAAATAGATGCTGGTTTGTGCCTCCTGGGGAGAAGCCACACAGGAGAGAATGCTGAGTTCTACTAAGACTTGGACCTAATTGATCAAAGAGGCACATCACTTAGTAACCTGATAAGGCCGTTGACACTCATTCTTTCTTTATAAAAACAAATGTAAATCCAATGTGGACCTCTCTCAAAGAAAATTATTTTATAGCACTCCAGAATCTAAATATCCTTAAAATCCTCCCAAATCTAACTTTTTCTTCCTAGCATATGAGTATTGTCAAATTTGCACATTTTATGAAAATTATAGTTTCTCCACAGTGATGTGGCTAGTTTGTCTTCTTTTAAACTCTAAGGGTGTTTTAGTGACAGTGGCAAATGCCTAGTGTTACTAACTATTTTGACTTTATGCAAAGAAAAAAATTATCCTCCCTCTCTTTTCAGTGATGTGAACCAAACCCAGGGCATCCTATGTGGTCAGCAGGTACTCCACCAATGAGCTGCTCACACAGCTTAACCAAATATGCTCTTATGATTTTACTCTATTCCAAACAATGTGAATAGAAGCTGTACTCAGAAAATGGTATATAGATGCCTGCTTTCTTTGACCCCTATGCTGTTTTTCAGAGATGAAAGACACAGGCTAGATGAGGGAATGCGAGACACCAGAGAAAGGTGAACTGTCAAATGGTAATTGCTAAAAGTCATTGCTGGGCAAGGTGGTGCTGGCTTCATTAAGATGTGGGGGAGGGAAGCAGAGATTTTGACTGTTCAACAAAAGCCTCATTTCTTTGGGTCAAATAAAGGTAAGTGTGTCTTACAACACAGCCAGTGTGATTCCTGTCTTGTGAAGCCTATTACAAATATATTCAACACACATTTTCTATCTATCGAGCTGTTTCGGCAATGTTGTGAACTCCCGAAGGAAACCTTTTCATTCATTAGGGAAAAATCATAGTTCCTAGAAGGGAAACTGGAGTTGGCATCCTCTGGGCTTGTATTTGAACCAGATTCTCCCTCCCATAAACAAATAAGTCAAAATAAGATTGGGAGAAGGAGCATAGCTGTTCCAGGGAACTCAGGTTCTCCTGCTGGACTTCAACTGAACTACGTTCCCCAGAATCTTAAGGTTAGATATATGGATGTGACTGAGTGCTAGCCACTCAAGACTGAACTCAAGTAAAGGATTGCACCCCAAGCTTGCCCTATAAAATGTGCCCAGTCATGATTATTTATGTCCTCTCCACTTCCCTAGGGTGGGTGTTTGAGCCCAGAGCAATCTTGGAAACTTAAAATGTCAGAGCCTTGACCATTTCCAACTCCCCATCTCCTTGTGATGCAAAACCTTCTTCCCCTCACCGAGAAACTGAAAATTGCCTGCTACTTACAGGAGTAAAAACTGAACTTCTTTTTTGGGGCAAATATTGGAGATTACATCAAGGGCATCGTGAATGCTAAGCAGGTGCTCTATCCCTGAACTATCGTTGCCCCAGCCAAAAGCAAAACAGAACAGATGCAAAACTTGGTACTCAGTCAGTAATAAGTAAATATTTGTTTTGGTTTTTTTTCTTTTTTCACCTTCTATTCAATAAAGAAAATGGACGAATGAGGTGAATCTGGAGAAGATAAGTCATTAAACAGTGTACAGGTAGCCCTGACACAAGGTGATTGACAGGTAAAGGAAGAATAATTTCCTACCTTCGAGGTATTAAATAATCTACAGGAAAACTATCCCAAATGCAGTACTTAGGTTTTCTTGTTTTGCTACTGAATGAGGGAACTGACGAGAAGAAAAGGTCAAACAGCTCCTGGGAGTCAGATGGGAAGAACGAGCAAGTGGAGAGTGGTCAGAAGTCCTGGTGGTTCCAACAGAAACCTCAGTCTTTTCTTTACATCCCTGATGACAATTACAAGCATCCAGGGACTAGAATCCAGTGTCCCCACCAGGGTATAAGCATCAGAAATCAGCATTCTGGGTGACCGTGGCACTGAATCTTCCTCAATAGAGAAGATCCTCTGCTGTGTGCTAGAGCCATGGGAATTTATAAAGGCTGGGCTTTTGCATGGTTTCTGACTTTTAAGTGCCCTGTGCAAGTTTTAGAGTGAATGTTTGATGAAATGGCTCTCCTAACCTGGATTAAACTCCTTCCCTGTCTGCAATCCCTGAGTGCTTGCAGGAGAGATTTGGCTCCCATCTTCTCTTCCATCCTTAATATAATACCAAAAGGTTGGAAATCAACCCATATTACTGTGGTGAGGCATATTGCTAAAGAACCTTTTTCTATAAGGAGTAGAACAGACTTCCAAGAGAAATAAAGAGGACATTAGAAAAGAGTGCAGAGGTGGAGGAGAGAAGATTGTAAGTACAGGTATTAAGTTATGAAAAAGTTAAAAAATCAGAAGAAAGTTATAAAATATAAAAGTAATACACACACACACACACACACACACACACACACACACACACACACTGGCTCACTTCTGTGTACTCATTGATATAATAACCATTAGTTGAGGAACAAGGAGACACTATGCAGGTAAGTGTATGGCAAAATCTACCCAGCTCTCCAGAAAACGAGCAGGACAATCTGCTATCATAATATAACAAATTCTGTACGCCCCCCTTGCCCATTCATTGAACTGTACTTATTCTCCACGTGCTCAACCACCACCTCTCAGGCCCACGACACTGTGGCAACAGACAACTTACACCCGCCCCCCCAAGCCAAACGCCAGCATGCTCCTTGGGTATGGCTGTACAAGCCAATGAACATCTGTAAATGTGCTACAAAAAGAAGACAAGGAAATCACAGCCTTGAGCAAAAGTATAAAGGAGGAAGGAAAGGAGGCTAGCATGGTCAGCAGCATCCCTGTCTAGGTGACTGACATTTAAACTGAGATCTACAGAAGAAAGAAAATACATAATAACAGAGGCAAAAGCATTTTGGGAAATCAAGTAATGAATGTTTGGTCTTTAATTCAAAGAAACTTAAAAATAGCCAACTGGGAATAGTATAAGCAAAGAGGAGGTACTTTTGACAATGTGGCAAAGGGCCCCAAGAGTTTAAATCTTATTAGAACAAGCCTTCAAGGGAAAATGTAAAGTGGCCAGTGTCTTTAGCTTTGCCCTCAGTTTCTGTGAGGGGATGCAAGTTGAGGATGGGATCTGGCAGCCATTTAAGTGGGAGATGATTGTAGCAGGGGACTTTGTAGAGGAGCTGCAGCGAAGTGGGCTGAAAACACAGACTGGAATCAACAGAATCTGCCCACAGCCTTTTTATGTGCATAGAGGGATATGGACAAGGATGATATGCAGGCTGTGAGCCTCAATCACTAGGCAGGGGCTGCCTTCACTTACAGAGTTGCCAACATCTGTGAGGCTCAGCTCCTCTTCTGTATCCTTTGAGCCCAGTGGAATTCGAGAGAGACTATCTCTAAGATGAGCCCATCTGCAAAATGGGGGGGTGATAATAACTTCCTGACTACTTTATCAGAGTATTAACACAGTCATGGGGGTCTTGTGAGGTAATTTATAACAAGGAGAACACTAATGAAGAAATCATAGGAAGAACAAAGCTCTATATGATGCCAGGTGGTAGTTCAAATAAATTTCTCCTAGGGCTGTAATAATGATTCCATTACAGTTGAGGGAGATTTATAAAGCATGAAAATAATGCATTGGGGTTACTTTTTCTGAGCCAAAGATTTCTCATTATTATATCTTTGTTCTATGGGTTCATAACAGGAAAAAGAGATGGTACACAGTGGTGACTCACAGAAACTGTTACCAAGAATCTTGACCTAAAAACCTAAGTCACATAAGAAAGTCATCTTCAGAAAGTCCAGGCAGTTGAGACAGCATGTGGTCTAAGGACAGATTTGAGGGGGAATGGGAATCCTAGAGGGAGGGCCCTATATAGTATTTGTACAAGAATGTTTTTCCTATACACCCCTGCACTGTGACTTTGACCTTGAAGTCAGCATGCAGTGTGTAACAACCATCTTCATACATAAGAGTGGAAATAATGATGACTTGCTGGCATTATTGTTGCATGAGCTGGATAATATAGAGCCTATGAGTACCTTCCTTATGATAGTCATCTACTGCCTCAGGATGGCCCTTCTTCCAACTGGAATAGGTTAACTCCTTCTTCTACAGTCTCTAAAACTGTTATATCCATTGACTTGTGTGTATATGTATTTGCTATATGCCTGACACATTACAATATTCAATCTTTGATGAAGAGATATGTGTTGGTTTTGCTTACTACTTCATTCCCAATAGCCAGAAGATAATTTTCTATTAGCAAATCCTTGTTGCATAGATGTATGTATATATGGATGGATACATGAATGAATGTACCAACATGAATTTATTTTTTATTTTGGATTTTTCTGTGTTAACTGCAGGAGAAGTGTTAATTCCAGTGTTGACCTAAACATTTGGTCTCACATCCTGCCTTCAAATTTCATTTCAGGCATATACCTGGTGTTTGACCTGAGAAGTTATGATGATGGGTATCTGGGAGTTTAAGCCACTGGCAAGCTTCCTAGATGCTGGTTGTAACAATCCCCAAACTGCAACTCTCATTTGGTGTCCTGTGCCCTTTGGTCTTGGATCTCATTAGTCTAAACCACAACTATAGGTTGCCTTAGATATCATTAAGTTTTGAGTTTGTTTGTTTTTTCATCTGCCATCAATCAGTCCCACAATCTTTCTATTTGCACATCTGTCTGTCTATACTCATGTCTGTCCTGACCATTAACTCATATGTCAATTCCTGCACTGAGCATTACTGAGCCTCCAGTGGAGTTCATGTCATGTTCAAAAAAGACAGAGATTTCTGAGACAATATTCCCCTCTACAGGATCTATATACAGTCAAGGTTTGGCATCTCTAACCTGACAGACTGATGGATGGTCATAACTGACCATAACTGAGAATAACGGTGACTGTGCACATGGCAAGGTGAACATCACTGCTAATTTAGAGGCAGTTCTCTTGGTGACATTCTTAAAATTCTCACCTGGGTAAATTCACATCACATTTATTCATAACATAATAAAGTGCCTCCTTCACTATAGGTTGTTATAGCTAATACTTTGCTTAGGAATTCAAGAGTCAAGGATGGGTCAAAGATATGCCCAAGAATAATACTTTTGGAGGTGAGCTTTAGGGGTTTCATATGTTCATGTCCTGAGTGCAGCCTCTTATGGTGTCATTGAGAACACTCAGGTTGCCCTACAAAAAGGTGTGAGGCGCATGTGGAGAGTCAGCGGGGATCTCAGATCAGCCTTGCCAGCTTTTAGACAACACCTTTAACATCTGCTGCTCTACTACTTTTAAGTATAAAGTATGGCCATCCAGTTGAATTTTGGTCTAATAGAAAGGCCTTGAGTAACACTGTCCTCATAGTTATGGGAGTATTCCACATGGTAAGTACACAGTGAATATATCTTATAAAATCTATCTTATGTTTCCATGATCCTAATTATATTAGTACCTTTGTTGAAAACCGCATATGGGTGAAGTTCTTAGCTCTTGATAAAGTAAGAACCTGGTAAATGCTAACTTTCTATCCACTCCAAATGTCCCCCTGTTGGGGGATTCCTGGCCCTTTGAAAGGAAAACATACATGCTCTATTGCTGGGTTCATGCTAGTGATTGTTTATCATATGCTGTCTTACCCTATATCCCTATCTGAAGCTCCATAGAACACTGCCTCCATTTATATTTTTCCCATGAGTCCCTGGAACCATCAATAGAGGGGAGACTAAAGCAACACAGTGAATCTAATATATTGTAAAGCCAATGTACAAGGATATGAAAGATGAAAGATAATAACCAGTGCTTCCTTGAAATGTAAGGGACAAGTGGCCAAGTTATCTATTGTTTTAAAAAGGATGTGTGTATCTGATCAGGTAAAATTTATATTCAGTTGCCAATTAATCATGTGTCAGATTATTGCTAGATATTTTTAATGAAGCTATTGATTAATTCATCTAACAGCACATCTGATAATGTGTATTAATGTAACAAGCCCTTAATATTAATAACGAAGTAGACAATCACAAGAAAGAAGATGCATTTTCTAATTCCAGAGCATCCCTTTCCAAGTTAAGGCTTATCTTGAAGGCAGTTTGACTAAAGTGTCCAGTCACCTACACATAAGCACTGCTATCTCTTCCTCTAGTCTACATTAGCAGTTCTCAAACCTGAGTGTACCTAAGAGAAGTTGGGGGTTGTATTAATAAAACCCCATAGACTGTAGTTCATGGGAAATTTAAGGAATTCTTGAGAATAATGTTGATTATGTGCTGAGTTAGCATCCAGGGGTGACTTCTTAACCTACCCTACTAAATTGAGGATCTGTTGTGTGAGCAAAGGGTCCACTGTGCTCTCATCTCTGTCTGTGGGCTCTTCACCAGTCTCTCAATGCTCTTTCAGGGACAGGGAGGCAAGAGTTTCCCAGCCTTTTCTGGCATTGTGCCATCTTTCCCCATAACTCAGTTTTAGCGAGTCTTTGTTGTTGCTTGGAGGCTCAGCATCCCCAAATTAAAATCTCTTACGATTATTTATGATCACATGCCCTTTGGATGGTGGCACAAATCTTCTCCATGGCCCCCCGGGGTCTCCACAGGGAGACCTGCTGTGCGACAGTGTAGGATTTGCAGGTCACCTTTATGAATCTGGTTACTTTTATGTGCTCAGCTCTTCGGGTCTTATCCGTTATTGAGAAGGATCTTATTCCTGTGAGAAATCTGGTATACCCTTGCCACATTTCTTTGCAGAGTAGAAGGAAATGATCCTCCAGGAAGCTGTGGATGCTTTATTTACAAGCATTTTGATGTCTTTTAGGCCCTACATCTTGGGGAGTGCTAGCCAACATGGGCTCAGCTCAATGAATGATTAATGACTTTGAAGTCCCAAACAAATGCACTCTGAGAGATTGCAGGCAACTTATTCACTTCTTAATCTCCAGGTGAATATTGCACTATGGGCCGGATATAAGGGTTCAATTCTAATCCTGTTATTCCAGTTGTGTGAACCCAGGAAAATTTCTCAACTAACCTAAGTCACTTTCTGGTTTTTGGTTTATTTGTTTTTTCTCAAAGTAATTAACAATGTAATTATGGAAGTCACAGAGACGGAAGAAACTGTTATTTCTTAAGGTTTTAAATGGATCTGCTACTCCAGATTGCTTCATAGCAGGCCTAGTAAATATATTATAAAATGAGAATTGGTGAAAATGATAAGGTAAGAATATTTTGTCTATCGTGAGTCTGATAGAGGAAGCCCCCCTCCCCCCTGCATTTTCCCACAATACCCCCGGAGACCTTCCAGAGAGAAGCCCTACTCCTCTATGGACAACAGAACAGAGAGGAATGGTTGCATAGTCTAGGGCTGAAGGGTGTTATCAGTCAGCCCTTTCCCCCTGTGATAGATACCTAAGATAAAAACATTCCAAGGGAGAAAGATTAATTTCAGTTCATGGTTTCGTGCTCAGCTGGTTCTGGGCTTCTGGGCCTGTGGTGAGATAGAGAATCAAGTCTGAATCAAGTCTGAGGGAGCTCAGCCACTCACAGCATGGAGGTCAGGAAGCGGAGTGACAGCAGAGGACAAGGCTACAGAAATTCCTCCTCCTGCCTTTGCTCCATCTTGGCCCTCTGTCTATGCTGCCACTCACATTCCTGCGAGATCCTCCCTACTCAACTGCTAGTCTGTGTTCCAGCCACCTCTGGAGAGACTCTCATAGACACACCCTCAAGTGTGCTTCACTAGTCTATAATTGTCTTAGGCAAGATTAGCTATCATGAAGTTAGAGCATTCCCAACTCACTGATAGATTAAAAAAAAAAAAGCTGTCCTCTGTCATAGCAGAAGACGTAGAATTTAAAGACAAAGGACTCAAACAACACACTTTTCAGAAGTAAATTAGCCCCAGAGGTAAAGTAAGACCAAGCATGAGAATACCAACTGCACTCAGCACACGCGGAGCTTCAATCCTCTTTCCTCCAAACACACTTGTCTTTTCAAGTGTTCTTTAGACTCCACATTGATACTTTGTCTGTGGTCACTTTTTCCAACAGGAATCGTAAACATTCTGACTGCCGCACCAAACCTTCCACCTCCACCAGGCCCTCAAAAAAAAAAAAAAATGCATGAAAAAAGCATGCTCTGTATACTCGCCATCAGTGCTGTCAGGGTATCAGGGATGTAAGCCATCTGTTCTCAGCTGGCAGAAAGGGAAAAGCTATACTCTGACACCCAGATTGAAGCCACCATTCACAGTCTGCAGATGCAGATGGCCCTGTTTTTATTCATAGGGCTCATAAATAAGTTGGTCCTTCATACATACTTTCTCTGGAAGGCACTGGGGAAGGGGCTCAGCTACAGGACTTCTGGGAAGCACCTTGGAGGTGGGAGTTCTGAATTACCACTGTGCATCAGGAGTCTGTAGGTGCCCAGCCTAGGCCACCTGCACCCCAGCTGTTGCAGGAACCATAGCACAAGCATCAAGTGCTCTGAGGAAAACTCACACCAACACAGTTTTTCTTCTAACTTTTGTCTCTTCTATATTAGAAGACAATGGCTACCTATATTCTGCAAAATTGGCTGTGTAGATTTTGATTTCTCTGGGTTAAAATACAGTCCGTATGGCCCATTGAATTGGAGTCAGTCTTGCTGGAGACTAAGGTGGGGAAGAGAAACTTTATCCAGTGCATCTGGAATTAGAAGAAAATAAGGAGACCTGTTTGGTTGCAAATTGAAGGAGATGGTCCTACTTGTTAAGATGCCAAGGACAAATAAAACAAGCCAGAGTTTGACTTATGGGCTGAACCTCCAGGTCATAGACATAGGGTTCTCACTGAGTAAATTCTCATGTGTACAATATCACACTTGTAAGCATCTCCTTTGTCAGTCACAAAGGTTAGCTAAAGGAGCAAGCACGTTTGGAGACTTGTATCTTAAATTTAAACGGTGTGAGTTCATAAGCCTGCCTTGTGTCACAACCAGCCAAACAATATCACCACCAATCAACAGAGCTAGATATTATAAACAACTAACACAGTCACCACAAGAACTGGTCATTTCCAACAACAATCACAACCCATGTAACACTACCACCCATCAATCACAACAAATGCAGTAAATAAGTGAGCCACCCTCTTCCTGAAGCATATGCCATTGCAGCCCACACCACAAACAAGCAGACATTGCCATGTAAGGTATCTGTAACCAGAACCGTCGGCCTCTTCACTGACCAGCCCCTATAACCAATTAGACACTACCACAAAAGCAACTAAAGATAGTCAACAACTAGCATAGCTACTAAAATCATCATAAACAACTACAAATACCAACAACTACTACCACAACCAGCCACCAAATCAAAACAGTACCATACCAACCAATAACTAATATATCCAATAGATATTTTTATCTAAACTTACTGTATTCCAGGAAATGTGCCAAGTTCCTCCTGTAGATTAAGCCACATTACCTGACTCCAACCTCTTAGGATAAGCATCAATACTAAGGAGTTGAATGACAATCTGAAGAGAATTAGGAGGCCATTACAGAGCTGTTAGCTATGTGTTCTGTGTAATCAAAACCATTGTGTTTCAAGTCATAATTTGAACTACTTTTGGAAGAACGAGTTGAATAGGGGCAGGGCCAGGAAGGAAAAGTTTGAAGTGGGAGTGTCATAAAATAAAGCTGTATACACACGATCCAGACAGGAGCTGTTAGCTCAGCGTGAAACGGCAGAGATGATGAGAAACGTACCATTCTGGAAGTATTAAACTGTTTAAGCCAGAAGACCTGTTCACTGTTTAGGTGATGGGAAACACAGAGCTCTGGAGGGGTAAGTCCTGAGGTCAATTGTGCTCAATGACATGCCAGGTGTCCTTTTCTCCATTAGTAAGTCTTGGTTCTTCTGAACCCCAAATCTCAGTGCCAGCTTGTCTCTTAATGGGAAGATAAAGGCTCCTGGTGAGCAGGTGGCTCATTATTTACTTACCAGCACAGCTTGGGGCTTGCTCTAACCAAGTCAAGAAGATTGAATTCCTATTCATTGTAAGTAAATGCATCTGAGCCACTCAGAGGTGCCCACTCTGCATGGCCAGCAACATGCCTGCTGCTCTCTTTAATGGACAAATTATATAAATGAGAGTCCCTTCAGGGGCTTTGCAAGTAATGCCACCAGATTCTTACACACTACATTTTCAGGTGTCACACAGCAAACAGGTGGAAACTAGAACCCCCAAAGTATTTAAAGAACAATTAATCAGCACATGCCACATGAGAAGGTTAGAAAAAAATAATGCTCTGGATAACCATGGTTGCTTGCAAGAAATGTATCACTTAACAGTGACAGCTAGCGAGCAGCGAATGGGGGCACAGGCCACAGCCTGTCATTGCCAATGTTACATCTGGGCTCATAAATGCAGGTGCTGGCCATCCAACAAAATTAGATATCATAAAACTGAAAGGTTTAAGCGTGCAGTTGTGAAAGACGTTGTCAGGGATTAATTGTGAAGAGGCAAAAATGAAAGAAGTAATCAATGTGTATTAAGGTGAAATGGCTCTCCGCACTTCATCCATCTACCAAGGATTTCATGCACACCTGCTAAGGGTCAACTCTTGTTCTAGATTCTTCCACAGGCTCTATCTCTACCCAGTGATGCTGACAATCTGGAAAGCAAGGCCGAATACAGCTGGATAAAATCATAAGTCTATGATGCATGCTCTTGTGATCTGCGGGACTATAAAAACAAAACAGGAACAAGCCTCAAGAAAAACACAGGGGTGTGTCCATCAATACAGAAATGGCAACATGATGATTGAGGAAAGGAGAGAGTAACAAGCTGGGCAAATGCATCCCAGGCCTGCCATGGCCAAGTTCTATTTGATGCTCATACAGCATCTTCTGTTAGCTCATGTCCAAGATGTCAGTTTTAAGGGTCAGAGACACGAGCTGTTCTGCCATACTTCTACAGCGTAGAACTGGGAGAGCTTAGGCTTAAACAGAGACTAGCTTGACTTTAAGTCAGAGAGCTTTACTTTAAACTTGTTTTAAAATGTATAAATGTTGGATGTAATTACATTTTCAAACAAAATGTACATATGCATACCCTTCCTTCATCTCTTTTCTAGATGTTCAGATTTTATCCACATCTACAATGATGTAGACAGACACATGTACACATTGATGTCTAGGAATCCACACATGAGGAAGAATATGGTGTGTTTTGTCTTTCTGAGTCACTTTGCTTAATATACTACAGCTATGTTTTCATTCGTCCCCAACTGTCACCCTGCTGCTAAGATTCAGTAGGTTTATGACAGTTAGTCAGGAGTTCAGTTCATGTAATATAACTAGCCATAGACAGACAGGTCTACCTTAAGGAACTGAATCTCAAGAATGGGCCATTAGGAGCCGGGCATGGTGGCGCATACCTTTAATCCCAGCACTCAGGAGGCAGAGGCAGTCAGATTTCTGAGTTCAAGGCCAGCCTGGTCTACAAAGTGAGTTCCAGGACAGCCAGAGCTATACAGAGAAACCCTGTCTCGAAAAACCAAAAATAAATAAATAAATAAATAAATAAAATAAAAGAATGGGCCATTAGCTCAGTTTGCTTTGCAAGACCTAGAGCCTGAGTTGGATCACTAGAACCTACATGAAAAATTCAGGCAAGGTGGTAGTACATGCTTCAAATTTCAGCACAGGGTGAGGAAAGTTGGGGTGAGTCAGGTAGATTCAAGGGGGTTTCTGGTTTGATAGCCTAGCCTACCTGAGAAGCTCCAAACCAACAAGGGAGGGAGGAAGAAAGACAGGTGGACAACTCCTGAGGAAGAACTCCCAGGGAAGGGTACCCTGGCTCCCATACATTTATGTGTATATCTGTGTGCATATGACCCCCACTCCCTATACCTTAGTGAAATCCATTTTCTCCTATGTAAAACATCCTTAATGTAGTGTGACAACAAAATTATAGCTATAAAACTAAACACCCAATATCTGCAAGATAGTAAAATGACTAAAAGCCCCACCATCCCCTAGTTATTCTCTTGTACTCAAGCCAAATATCAACCCCTTTCTGAGATTTTTCTGGGTCCCTCATCTATGAACAAATCTCTCTCCATTTCATTTCCCAAGTCACTACTAAAACCATTGATTTGTCTTTAAACAAACCCATACATTATGCTTTTCGGAGCACGAGACCTGGGGTTTTATATGGCTTCAGGGACCTCTTTGATACACTGTGGAATTTTAATACTATGTGTCTTTATGGTTAACACATGTTATATAATCTTAGGAGCCTTAAGGACTCCTCAGTACATAGTACAAACACATTTCTGAAGAACATACAAGAACTGAGGCATACGCTAAGCGCTCTATACAACCATTATCATAGATTCTGCTCTCCTCTAGAAAAGCAAGATAGATCCAAATATGAGTATTCCTGTAGGTATTTGAGGCATGTCTCCCATGGGTTTAATTGGAATGAACTAACTACCTTCCCAGCCTGTATGAGGCAGCCAAGGACCTGGGTGTCCTACAACACTTCCACTCTAATTAAGTAGCATGTCTTCCAGGTTGAAGACACTGGTTCAGAGACAAATCAACACAGACTCAGTTCCCAACAGTGCTCTTGTTGTCTGATGACCTTGGGCAAATCCCATGACTTCCTTCACCCTCAATTTTCTAGTGTGTGGCTTAGAGTTAATAACTACTTTTTTCATAGGAGTCATTGAGATAATATTTAAATTATCACAATGGGCTGTTCAAATAGCACTCAAGCCACAGCAGGATCTCATTGTCTTTCTTTGTCCCAGTGTGGTACAGGTAAACTTAGTGCTGCTTTGATGGTTTCTTGTCCTCTGTGCTAATGCTGGATACTTACACAGGCATAGTAGTCACTTAATAAGTATTTTTTGAATAACTTAGGGGGCCAGCTTCACTTTTACATATACTATGTTAATTAGTCCCTATACAGCCCACAGTGAGTACTGTGGTCAGTATCCCAGGTTAAGATGGTATTTCTGAGGTTATAATAAGGAGTAAATTGACTCTTCCAAAACCGAAGAATAACTTGGGGAGAGTCAGAATTTCTCTAGAGCCTTGTCTTAAGCCTCGTTTTATATAGTTAGGTCCTTTCCAGAGGCCCTAGAATGTCCATATAATTTACTTTTCTCATACCTGTGACCAAATACCTGGCAAAGATTACTTAAGAATTACTCATCTGTGTTCTCAGTTTCTGAGAGTGCCACCCGGAGGTTCTTGACCTTGCAGATTTTGAGCAGATTTTTGAGATCATGGTGCTGGGAGTATGATGGACAGCCAGGAAGTGTCCTGGGAAGGGGGATGATATACACACAAAGCCCTGCCCACAATGACCTGCTTTTTATAGCTAGGCTCCTCTTTCTAAATAGACTGAGTTTTAAAACAGCCCGACCAATTGGAAACACTCAAAACACAAGCCTTTAGGGGGCATCTCAGATTCAAACCATAGCAATGCCAGAGTGAAAAGCCTATCAGCATAAAATTATCAAATGTGCTTATCTTGGAATCCATGCATTGTTCACAACTGCAAGCCAATGGATGAAGGTGGGTTATATTCAGAGGCAGGGCCTGTAGGGAACACAAGAGAGTCATTAGCAGCCCCAGACTCAAGGGATTCATAAAGAACAAAGAAACCTATCACAAACTCTACTCCTCTGGTTGGCAGACTAAAAACCTCTGAGACAAGAGATGAGAATAGAAGCGTGTTCCCTGTTCCAAATGGGAAGCATTCAGTCCTTCGATTCCTATAATCTTGCAAAACAAATAAGAGATTAGCTGAGGTGTTGGCTTTGAGGGTTGACTCCAGAAAGAAAAGCAAGAGGAAGGAGGACTGAAGAGCCCCAGTCTCAGCAAAGAGGCCACTTTCGAAGTCCCTGGCTGCATTGATAATGAGACATCTCTATAGATAACTCATGGCTGGAGGCCCTGAAATCTCAGAGAGGCATTTGACAAATTAAGTCTGTTTGGCTTGGATAAGCAGAACCCAAGATAGGCATAATAACCACTTCCAGGCAACTGAATTTGGAAATGTTCAGCAGGGACAGTCACTATGAAAGCTCATCCATGGGACCTGCCCAGGAGTAAGAGAGTAAAGGAAGCCAGGGGAATTAGAGCATTAAGCAAAGTCCCAACTTTCCAGAAGCTGTGTCTGAGACAAGGTCTTTCTGTCCATCCACACAGCAGGCTTGATCATGTCTCAGCACATTTGCACTTAACTCGTCTCCATAATCTCCTTTACCCCAGATCCTTGAAGATTTCTTGGGTTTCTTTCATATACACATCCTGGAAAGAGGCCATAATGACTTCACTATATTGCTGATTTTTCTTATCTAAAGCACTTGTTACAGGTGAAATTATTACCTTTATTTAGCTCTTTGTGGATTGAAATTTAACTTACTCATACTGGAATTCAACAACGGTAGTTCATCTATATCACAGATCAGCCAAGTGCTGTACATGACATTTCATTAAAGCCAACAATACATATCTGTTCTTATATTATCTGTGGCCAGTTTTACTTTTTCCAGGCAGAGCACTTGTGGCAGAGACCTTAGGAGACCAAAGTCTAAGCTTTTTTATTTCCTGCCTTTTTAAAAAAGAATATGTTTAAGGACCCTTAGTTCATATTAGCACTGAACTTTCTTTGCTTAAGGTATGGTTTTGATGGATAGACACAATGAAGGCTGGCAGAGAGAAGAAGCAATGAAGAACAATCTAAGCTGAACATTCCTTCTCTCAAATGTCTGTGACCAGAAATAGTGATGCATTTTAAGCTATCTACACAGATGTGGCAAATTAGACATACCTAATCTGAAAGTTCAAAATTGGAGATGATCTCAAATTCTAAACTTGTAAAGATAGTTTTTATTTATCAGTTGAGAATTTCATCATATGAAAAAATATATAGTGTTTCTTATTAAAATCCATCCCCTTCCCTTCTGTCCCACTTCTTCTTCCTAACCAAGTATGGTCTTCTGACCCACTGAATATAGCCAGTGCTTAGAGAATGTGCATGGGCATCAGCCATGGACCAGCACACGGGCAGCCCATCACAGCTGCAACCCTGAAAAATAGTGACTTTCCTACAATGTAGGCATCAAGGACCAGGAACTCCTCAGCTGTGGGTGAGGCTTTGGAAGAAGAGGCAGAAAGACTATCAAATCCAAAACGTTTTGAGCATTATGTTGACGTTTATACAGTTTTGAGTTTTGAAAGATTTCAGATTTTTGGATTAGCCATGCTCAGAGTAAATGCAGACAATACTCGGGACGGTTGTAAAAGCTACAGATATATTCAAATTAATGCAGCCTATTCAGTTTGATACATTGAAAACCCCAAACATCCACATTGTCTAAAGCTGGGGGGAAAATGAAAGAAATGATAGGCTTCTTTTCTATTTTCAAGTTGCTAAGAGCCGTGGGAGAAAGACCAACAAATAAACTACTGTGGTTTCTGTGTGGCCAGAGGTCAGAGCATACAGGAAGAACACCATGGAGGCCACAGGGCTTCATCTTAGCCTTGAAGATCATTAGCAGTGGCTTCCACACACTGCACACTTTCTTTGTGCTGGTAGCTGCATAAACACTCATGATATGCAGTCATTGCAGCAAGTCCCTGTGTTGGATGCCTGTATGCCAGTATGCTATGGCAGGCATCAGTCCTCACACTCCAGTGTCCTCAAACAACAAAGACATTTTCTTTCTTTCTTACATATCATGTGCAATGCATTTGGCAAGAAGCAAAGAGATAGAGTTAGGTTGCTCCATGAAGATCAGGCTGCAGGCTATGGGATATTGGGTACCTGACCATCTGTCAAAGTTACCACTTAAACACAAAGCTGAAATTTTGTTACTCAATGGTAAAAGCAGACAGAGAATCAGCTCTTACCCACTGTGCCACATACCAGTTTGCACAAATGAGTCATATGACCCTGCTTAACTTTCTAGGGCTTGAAATATACTCGAGTAAGGCACAAAAAAACATAACTCACATTAGATTGGTTCACCATAGAATTATTAATGCATGAGGAAACTTGCTGCAGAAAAGTTAGATAAGGTACCCAAAATCAAACCATTAGCCAAAATGGAATATTGGTTAGAAATACTGTGTACCTGATTTTTTCACCTGTTTCTTTTATAGTTGTAAAAGGACCATTAAAAAAACATTTTGGGATTCTAAAAGGTAAATTATGACTTCTTAGGAAGAGAAGGGGAAAGTTAGGGAGTGTCTAAATGAATTTCGAAGAAACAAGGGCAAGACCATGAAGTGGTCAAAGATAGATGACAATCACATAGTCTCAATCACAGGCTAGAGAGTGTGACTCTAGGAAGGATGGCTACTTATGGAATAGAACATGTGATTCCAGGAAGAACAGCTACTCACAGCTTAGAACATGTGACTCCAGGAAGAATAGATACTCATGTCATGGTCTGCAGATCTTGAGGCAATATCAATGATAGACAAAATAAGATGCTCAGATCATCCCTTCACACAGGCTATGCTCTACAGATTCCTGTCATGCCAGATCTGTTGTTTCCATTTCCAATTTTACAGGGTCTGGCTTGGCCAACAGTCCCTAAATTACTTGGTGTTCTCTATGTGGCTTCCAGGCCTTGATTTCTTTATCCAAACAAACCTTCCTTGTCCTTGGGGGATTCAATTGAAATATCACCCCTGCTTTGAGCCTCAGCAGAGGATTGTCCTCAGTGGACCTCGTTGAACACTGTATTCTTCAGTGGTCACATTGTATAGTACTTGAGAAATCTCTACTAATATAGGGACCTAGATACTGTTGCCCATTCCTCAGCATCTCTCAGTGTCAAGCACATCTGAGATTTTCAAGAGACATCTACTGAATAATGATGTTGGAAGAAAGGCCTGGAGTCTAGCTACTCTAATGATGTGTATCACTTAGAGTATTTTCACATCAAAATTTGATTCAGTATGGAAGAGATAGAATCTGATTTTGTTCACCTCCAATAAGTATGCAGTGGGTCTACAGATACCTTTTTATTGGCAAGGATGGAAGAGATGTTGATAATCTACCCACATCTTCCTATGTCACTCTTCCCACAGAAGCCAGTATAGCACATGGAAACCATCAGCACCTATGACTCCTTGTTTGAAGTCTTTCCTTGGCTTCTGGAGGCCATTTAGCCCAAGCAGAGGCCAGAGCAGAAGAGCTAATATCCTAGGGTGAGCCACCAACCAATGACCAAGGAATGCTGGACAGGGTTTAGAGCATCCCTAGGAGACACTCCTCTGATCTTTCAGAGATTCCCCATGGCCCATGCTTCCACTGCCTACACTGAGATGTGTGTGTTTGATGGAGTGCATGCTATTCCACTCCTCTTCTTTCTGTCCATCCCTCCCTCACTGGACTTTCTTGGGATCCATACCTAAAGATAGAGTCAGATCGGTGTTTTAGCAGAACTAGACTTAAATCAGCTGCTTAAGACTTTGGCTATCTGATCTATCTGTCCTAGATTTTATCAGGTAACACATCCTTGCATTCATTCCACAAGTGCACATGTAGTAAAAGACAGATATCTCATGGGAAGTGGAGTCTGATTTTGTTCTATTCTGTATTCTAAATCCCTTGTAGCTAAGAAGACAAAATCCAGAACTTTAGAAAATGTTGGCTGGAAAAAGGAGAGGGTGCTTTTCTTCCATGACTTCTTAATTTGTTTGTTTGTTTGGTTGGTTTTGGTTTTTTTTTTTTTTTTTTTGAAGCCAGACCTTGATGTGTAACTCAGACTGGTCTTGAATTTATAATCCTCTCTGCCTCTGGCCTGCCTCTGACTGCTGGAATTACAACCATGCTCAGCTTGCCCTGGCTTCTTGATTCCAGTCTCCAAGCAGGGGTGGAGCCATGGAGAAGCGCTCAGAAGAGCAAAGGGATGAAGCTTTAAATTTCCTCCCTCCCAGTTTCCCCACATGGTATTTCATTGTCCTCATCTTTAAAGCCAGGTTAGCAACAGCACCCGGGTTTATGGTATTTGTTAGGACAGTTACATAAAAACACATTACATTATCTCAAAACATGGCTACCACGGAACATCACACAAAACATGGTTAACACAGAATGTCACACAAAACATGCCGAGCACTCAGCAGATCTCCCTCTGTGGCTACAATCGTTGGTTTCCTCTGATAAAGCAGCTCAGCACTACACCTTCATGGATCATCTGAAATAGAGTCTAGAACAGGCACACGGAAGAGCCGAGACATATCCTCATGAGGACGTTCTTTGGTGCTCCTCCTCCATATGAATTGCTTTGCATATGATAGTAGACATTCTGGAATCAGACAGAGCCAAGGACAAATCCTAGCTTAGCCTTAGTTTGCCCATCTGTACAGCTCTCCCCACTAAGTTTCTGTGACAAGTCATAATTACACGTTGCCTATCAAATGCCCGGCAGAGAGCAAGAGTCCAATAAGAGTTCACTGCTATCCTTGCTGTCATTTCTGTGTTTATCGACAGGCCCATGGAAACAGCAGGGCTTTCCATTCTGCCAGCCTTGGCTCCTGAGCAACTCCACGCATGTCAGCTTCACCACTTCCCCTTGACTGCCGGTTTCAAAAGAGCTCTTCATTTTCAGAGGCTACATTTGATAAGTTTGCGAATTTGCATGCTGCCAAAAGCCCCCTGTGGCTCATGTAAGTCCAGATTATTCTGTTTATTCCTTTAGTCACAGCTGTCGTTTATCGTGCAGAGGCAGCTCGTTTATTATGTCTCAGACTACCCAGGCTCCAGCTCAGGGCAGCCTTTGTCAGCTATATCTGCCTGCCTCTGCCACCGACTGACATGTTGACGACGGCACCTGCAGCCCTGGTTACCAGCAAAGGGGGCTGAGACATTCCTGGGAGGGGGTCCTTTCTTTTCGTCCTGACAACAAGGAGGGCTGCTCCTATCCCTATCATTTTTCTGAATTGGTATCAACAGCTGCTTTCATCTTCATACAAGAGAAACATAGTCGTTTCCCTGTTTTATTATTAACACACTCTGGCATAATTGCTTGGGCTCTCAACTGTGACCTGTTAGACAGCCACTCAGCTGTGGAATTTTCCAGGGGAATACAGCAGGATGGTTCAAGACAGCAATATGCATTTTTCCCTAACCGTATCTATTTGTCTGTGAAGCCCTGAAGTCAAATCTCTTGTTGAATTTGCTTAAACATCAATGAATAGTTGAATTTACATAGATTTAATGTCTTATAATCTTTCTGGTCTGGGGATCTATATTCAAGATATATCTGTGCATCAGCTCAGCTATATCCTGTTTAATGCTGAAAATAATTTTAATCTCTCTAAAGCATAATACTTTGCACATTACTAAACCATAGCAGCCAAGACTATCTAATAAGACTCAGTAAATTGGCTGCTGCTAACTAACAAATATACAATGCTGAGATCTGGGCCACATGCACAGGTCTGGGTTTGGTTTCGTTTGGTTTCATTTGGTTTGGTTTGGGGGCTTTTGCTTTATTAAAGCACTTATTCTTGCAATAGGCTTTATTTGGCTACTTGTTCTTCTTATAGGCTACACTCTACCATCCAATGACACATACATACATGTTCATCTCTGAGGGTTATCAGAGGGCTTGGAATAACCATTCATTTAAATACATACACACACACACACATATACACACACACACACTCACTCACTCACTCAATTAATGCATGCAGTAGGTATTTGTTGAGTCCTAGGGATATGCCAAGCAAGCAAAATCAACAAAGTCCATGCTGTGCTGGGGTTGGCGTGCTACCCATGGAGTAGGCACAAAAACACAGTTTTGTACCACATGTCAGGAGGCAATGAATCCAGAATAAAACACTGAAGACCATGAGGCTAAGGTGGTGAGGTAGGTTTGAGATGGTAGCAACAAGAGGCAGTCTGGGCAGAAACAAAAGTGGGCAGAAAACAAGCCAATCTCCAGTTACTTGTGGCTGTTGTCATAAAGGTCCTTAGGCTGTTGCACTTTCTGTGACCATGCTAATTTACAACATTCTGTACCTGGTCCTCACCAAAGATGGAATCTATTTCCTTCCTGCCTTAAGTACAAGCTTGTTGTTGGTCACAGCAATGTCAAACCAAAGAGCTGTGAAAAGTAAGGGGCAAAAGTTTACACCTAGGCCTAAGGTATCTTGCAGTTCCTGCTTTGATTCATCCTCTGAGAGGCCAGAGATGACCATAATGCAAAGACAATCTAGAATGTACAAGGCCAAGGCACTCCTGTAAACACCCAGCACAGTGGTTGACCAGATAGCAGAGTGTGGCCACTGGGATGTTCCTTGGGGAGAAGGGTGGGAGAGCCACTCCACAGAAGCATGGGACAGGTAAGTATTTTGGGGGGACAATAATGCAGCAGAAGCTAGCTGTTTACCTTGTTCCCTACTCTTTATTTCCTCCATGCTCAAATGCTGGGGTAATTCCTCCCAGCTCTGTTCTCTTCAGGTGGGTGTCCTCACAGTACTGACGACTGGCAATACTCATCAGTATAACTGTTTAGTTTATGCCCAATTCTGAGCCTATCTGAATGTACAATTTCAGGTACAGCTTCAAAGATGGTTAGTTTGCATCATGTCATTTCCTGTATATACAATTTATATAATACATATAAGATATTACTATTAATAATATTATTAATTTATATACATAGTTATACATTTTTAGTTAATAATAATAATGTTTTCAGTTAACAGTAATAAAACTTTAAATAATGAATTCTTTTTAGTAGTAACAAAAATCCATGGCAGCATGAATGAGTAATTGGGGTTATGTTCACAGCATCAGGAAGGCTTTTGGGGATATATCTTATAAGATAATTAAATTAAATTCTCGTATTCACATCCAGACAGCTAAGGATCATGACATATCATTTCTCAAGAATTTCAATTCAATTTGTGATGATATACTAGGTATTCATAAGTGTTTACAGGATCCCATGTCTTGAAATGATGTGAGATCTTGACCTACTTGCAAAGAAGGCTAAACATACATTACACTTTTCTAGCCACAAAACTAGGAAATAACTTAGCTTGGGGAGGGGTTCAATAAAATTTTAAGCAGAATTTTCATGGGTGGGGCTCGGGTAAAGAACTCTTCTAGAAACTGTGGGGGAACTAAGACTTCCTGTTTTTAGAGAGCAAAAATAACACAAAGTGTTAGTCTATGTCATAACCTGAAGGACACTTAGTTAGGAAACTTAAAAACAGATAAGGGATGACTAAACTATTCAAATTAAACAACCAGAATTGGAACCAATGAATGATAAGTAATGCAGAGCAATAATAATGTGCGTTTCTGTGATGTCATCACAGTGGCCAAGCAGAACACTGACACTTAAATACAGACCTTGTCTTGCTAAGTCCTGTAACCTCAGATGTAGCAAAGGGATCAAGAACAAATACAGTAAAATAGCTGCCTGAAGGTAACAGGAGCTAGGACTGGCAGAAAACAAATACAAATCCACATGTTTAACAGCTGTGTTGGTTAATCTCCGTGGTCAACTAAAGAAGACCTCCAATTACCTGGGAGTCAGGACTATGCACATGCAGAGTTCTCTTGATCAGACTAAATGAGGTGAGAAGCCCTGTCTACACTGAGTATAGGATTTGATATCTTAGGGATGGAGAGCTGGTGCAGCTATGAAGAGCTCTATTGCTCTTGCAGAGGACCCAGTTTTGGTTTCTACCAGCACGGTGGTTCACAACTACTTGTAACTCCAGCTCCAGGAGATCCAATGTCTCTAGCCTCATGGGAGCCTGTACTCATGTGCACATATCTACCTTCACAAACATTTGCATAGTAAAAAATATGCAATATAAGCACTAAGAAGGCACTTGCTATGCTGTTTCTTGACTACAGATGTGGTACGACCAGTTCCCTCACACTCCTCACGCTGTGGTGCGTGATAAGCTTGAATTGTGAGAAAAAATGAATACTTCTTTTCTTAATTTGCCTTTGTTGGGAATTTTATCACAGCAATAGAAGGGGAAGACAGCATCACAACTCCAAAGCAGGCTACTCTGTGGTAGAATATCAGTAGAAGGTCCTGAATTGCACAGTGCATGCAGTGCTTTCATGATTGTTGAGATGTTAGCACCACAACCTAGAGAGTCAAAGCACTGAAAGCCTGCAAATTGAAATTGTATGTATGGGGCTTAAGTGTTATTTTAACGCTACACAAAGTCCAGGCTTGGCACTGACATCAGTGTTGGAGCAATGTTCCATGAGTTGGGGCTGTGCCTTGCTTCTTGGTAACTGAGATGCTGACAAGAACTCTCTCTAGGATTGGGCGGACTTTTGGGATAGCATTGAAAATGTAAACGAGGAAAATACCTAATTAAAAAAAATAAAAAAAAAGAACTCTCTCTAATGGACATTACACAGAGTAATCTGAATCACAGAGGAAGTTCTTGATTCATGTCTGCTGGTTAAACAAGTGAATAAAACAATAATAAGAATCAGGGTATGATTGCACACACTAGCAAGATTTTGCTGAAAGGACCCAGATAGAGGTCTCTCTTGTGAGACTATGCCGGGGCCTAGCAAACACAGAAGTGGATGCTCACAGTCAGCTATTGGATGGATCACAGGGCCCCCAATGGAGGAGCTAGAGAAAGTACCCAAGGAGCTAAAGGGATCTGCAACCCTATAGGTGGAACAACATTATGAACTAACCAGTACCCCTGAGCTCTTGACTCTAGCGCATATGTATCAAAAGATGGCCTAGTTGGCCATCACTGGAAAGAGAGGCCCATTGGACTTGCAAACTTTATATGCCCCGGTACAGGGGAATGCCAGGGCCAAAAAGTGGGAGTGGGTGGGTAGGGGAGTCGGGGGGGGGGGAGGGTATGGGGGACTTTTGGGATAGCATTGGAAATGTAAATGAGGAAAATACCTAATAAAAATAAAAAAAAGAATCAGGGTATGGTTCACTATTTGTTAGACTCTGTTCTACACCTTTGCAAGTAATATACCATTTAAGCTTCTGAGATTAATCATAGTGATTTCCTCCACATTACAAACATGCATTCACCAGTTATTCTTCTGCCTCTTAGGCAAAAGACCAGAGTTACGATCTTTTGGGCACTGCCTTAAATTTTGGAGTTTGTTTATGCAATTTTGGGGAACTCAAGGGTTTCTATACAATAAATAATTGCTTAACCAGTGTGTTATATCCTCTGCCTGCCACAAGTGTATCTTCTCCAGCCTCAGAGCTCAAGAGATCACTAGCTTGATGCCTAGCATTAGTGCTGGTGGCCCATGCATAGCACCACAGTTAGGACAAACACATAAGCTTTCTAGAAAGCAGGCAGGTGATGAATTGGGCTCCTTGTAGATCGGCTAAATTGCCTTTTTCTTCTGAAATGCAACAGCTCTTTGTTATAGATTCCTGGCTCATTTGCCTAGGAATGGTCCCATATGATATAATCTGCATGGTCTATGGGAGTTAAGACTCAGTCTCAGAGAGGAAAGGCTCTACTCAAGGTCCCACACAGGGGGATAGCAGCTTTTCTAGCATGGAGGGTTATACTCTACTCACACCACCTAGATCTAGTTTTATTTGATGTTTTTCCCTTGGATCCCTCAAAACCTATAGATACCAAGATAGGGCTCTTTGGTTCAGAAGATAAAGCACTGTTTATAAGTCATATATTTCTACCTGCCCCTGATTGCTTTCTAATGAATGCTCCAAGTAAGTTTACATATGTGTAAATACACTCCCATGATGTTCAAATGTGGTTCAGAACAGGCACAAGGGTGAAGCAAACAAAAGCCCATAATCCAAGATCCAGTGATGTTTGGGCCTGAGCAGAATAGGTTTTCATCCCCACCCTTCTTGTTCCCTCCCTGGCACGTCCTACAGCTTTACACCTGAGCCATGATATTGGTTTTGGGCTATGACTAATGAATGTATTTTTAAATAATCTTCTAATTATCCTGTAGCAGATGTGTCTTTATCACATCCTGCTTTCATTAGGAAAAGCATCAGATGCAAATAGTTTGTAGACGTCTTGTTATGGTTTCAATGAGAAATGTCCCCTGCAGGTTTGCGTGTTTGAACACTTGGTCCCCTGCTGGTGACACTGTTCTGAGGGTCTGTGGGACATTAAGGAGGTGGGTTGTTAGGAGATATGCCTTATGGGTGGCAGTCCAGTCCTGGTTCAGAACTCATACTATTCCAGTACAACAAGGAGTAACAGACAGTCACTACACATTCCTGCCCCCAAGAAGCCGCCTTCTGCCATGCCTTCCATACCCTGATGGATTGTCTCTTTACAAACCATGAGGCAAAATAAATCTTCTCCCCTTAAGTTGCTTCATGTCAGGTATTTGGTGGCAGCAATAAGAACAGTAACAAATATATGCCTCCATTTCAGAACCGTTAAGTATTTCATGATTCTTTGAATATAAGAAAAGCTTCAAGTGTGTGACTGCCCTAGGCCTGTTGCAAACTATTATATCTCTAAGAATACAATAGTTTCTTTCCCCTCTGGAGTGTGCTTTGGACTTAAATGCCTGACTCCCTGTCTGTTCCCTTGTTTTGAGTCTCCTGTGGAATTCTCTAACCCTGTGGCCCTTCAGGCTCCTCCCTCTCTCCCTGCCCGCATCTCCTCCCATCTCCTCCCAGGGATAAGTCTATAGTGGGCTGGTGCATGAAGCTACCCTCCAAGTCATGAAGAATCTTATCTGCTGGCTTTTAGGAGCTCTGTGGTGTGTTGCCTATGGGGCTTCATGCATAATTGATGACGATTCGGCTACACATGTTTTCTATTAGCAATTCAGACTCTTTTAGGACTTTTAAAACATACTTTACTATTCACCAAAATTCTAGGAGGCATTTAAATAAGAAAAATCCATAAAAGCACAGAATGTCTGTGGTTTCTGGAAGGAGGCTTTAATGAAGAATTTCTCCCCAGAGGAATGGTAACTGAGGTGCTTTGAGCTCAGCACCACAAGTTTCTCCAGATGAGTATAAGACTAAATCTCAGGGCTCCTAAAAAACAATGTCAATGGAATAGACTTAAAAAAAAAAAAAGAAAAGTCCTAGGTTACCATAACAACCAAGGTTCCAACATCATGTTGACTAACTGCGAAGTGATATGATCAGGAAGACCAGGGTAGAGAACAAAAGTATCAGGTTGCTATAGAAACTGGATAAAGAAAAAAAAATGGAGTTATTTCAATAGGGATGTTTTCTGTGAAAAGTAAATGTAAAATATTCTTCCAAGGTAAACGCTCGCCCTGGAATTTTATACATTTGTCACCAGCTATCTCATCCTTCTGTTCATTTATCAATGCTCTGAGACAGAAGCTCTATCAGTTAGCTCTCGCTGCCTAACAAACATTCTGAAAACTCTGGGAACGTAAATAATTGCCATTTGCTATCCTCCCGAGTGTGGTGGTTGACTGGGTTCAGGTTTTGTTATCTGGGCTGTGTTCATCTGGTTTGAGTTGGAGTTACTGAGGCCTGGGGACTCTGCTGTTGAGGATGTCTTCAGATGAGATTATTAGTCTTTGGCTATTGTGGCCTTGGATTCCCAGTCAACTACCTTGGATTTACTCTCAAGAGGGGAGCTTAGATCCAGAAGGTCAAATCTCAGAAGACTTCTTGGACCCTAATGTCAGAACCAGCCATCTTATTCATACAACAATCTGTTGGTGAAAGCATGGCACAGCTAAGCCCTGCTTTGTAAGACATGGAAATAGATGCCAGTTCTTCATGGAAGAGGCTGCAATACTGAATTGCAAAGAGTGTGGATCCAAGCAAGAGTGGAGAACTGAAGTCATTTCTGTACATGATTTATCAGGAAGCTAACTTTTACCTGCAATATCTTCTTAATATCACACACAAAGTTGAATGTGCAAAAGTCAAACAAATCCATCCAAATATTAAAAGGCATTTGGTGTTGAGAACAAAACAATATCCTAAAATGCCAAATTATAGCTCATGCATTAGATATTTTAATGGTCTATTTTTTTCAGGGTTTTGCACTTATTCTATAATTTCCTTCCATTACCTCAAAAATGAGCAGTGTCAAGTGACCACTTGAGCCTTGAAGGGCATACAATTGAGGTTATAGATGATTCTGCCTGAAATGTTGTTCATCGGTTGACTGAGAGAGGCTTAATGAAGTGATTAGGAGCATGAGCTTTGAAATCATGTGGACAGGATTCAGATCTCCTCTCAAGTTCTGGGTAGTATGAAAATTACATAGAAGCCCTTACCTCTGTCCCTAGAAACTGACTATCCACAGTGAAAGCAGAATATTCATGTGATGTATGGACTTTAAGATCACTTTTAACAATCTCTCTGATGTCATAATGCACTACATACTGGTGTTATAGTTAGCCTTGACAACAGTGTACCTTACAGCTGAAGGCTCTTCCTGTGCAGTGAATAGGTTGCTTCATTCCCACATGAAGCCAAGCTAATCTTTGTAGAAAAAATTAGAATAGTGTCTGTCCCTAGGAAAGAGCTTTCTCAGTGTGAACCATGTGAAGGAGGAAATTAACCTTTGGCTTACATGCAGAGGTACAGAGAAGGACAAATACCCACCGTGTGCATTCTATTAGTATGCTTTGAGCATGAGGTCATGAAAGTATTCTGAATTCTCTTGGGTAATGTTTTAAGCAAGGAGAACTAACTCTGCTTTGTTACTGGCTAGTGACATCTATTTTTTGATGGTTTTTCAGGGTCACCTCAGTCATAGAGGACAGTGACTTCTGCCCATGGTCTTGTAGATGCAACTGGGTACCAGTGAAGCAACAGAAATTGACAGACCACACAACCAATCAGTGACAGAATGAAGTTGCACCAGAGCATCTTTGACTGCAGAGAGAGAGGGGACGAATTATTCTACACTATTAGTGACTGGAGCTGGGTGTTAAAGGACCAGACTTCTACTGAGTCTGATCCAGCACTTCTTTCCAGCAAGAGCTTAGGAACACGTTGGTTGGAAGTAGTTTTGGGTACGTTAGAAGTCCCATTTGCTCAGAAAGTATGAAGATTTTTCTCTAGATTCCATGCTTGTTTATGGAGACTCAGAAGTATTTTTAAGAGGGATTATGAAAGATGGGTCACTCTTCTTGGCCACACCTGTGGTTATGACAAGCTGCCTCACCCCTCTACTTACAACTCCATATGTTGGCATCGAATTTTCTACCTGGTCAAACTCCTAAGGCCCACATGTCTCTACCAGTCTGCATCATTGGTCCATGGCACAGACCCTGATGCCAAAGTTTACTATATAAAATCTCCATAGGCATTTGTTCTAGACATAGACCTGGTGTCTAAAAAAAACAGTCTAATGTCTCAGGCTACAAAGTGATGTCCTCCCTTTGGTTATAGACTTGAAAACAGGGTCTCTAAGAGAAGTGAGCAATCATTTGAGTTTTGCAGAGTGTTTATAAGGAGATCCTTATACAGGAATGCCTTTAATATGCACTTCTGTAGGGACATTCTGTTTCCTGGTAATTAGAACCTCCTGTGTCAAAACCCTCAGTTTCACTGGCAGTGAGTTTCCCTTTTCTGTTACCAGAGGGACACGTGCCCAGGGTAATACGCCCAGTTTGCAGAGACCCTGCAAACATGTACCCTCCAAACAACCCTGTCACTCTATCTAAAGGGACAGACATTTGTTTTGTCAAGTACAGGTACTGTCGATAATGATCTCCCCTTTCCTAGTTTCCCCTCGGAAAAGCCCCTATCTCGTCCCCCCATCCTCATGCTCACAACCCACCCACTGCCACTTCCTGGCCCAGGCAGTCCCCTATTCTGAAGCGTAGAACCTTCACAGAATGGTCTATTGTCTTGTTGGGCTCTTTTCTCACAGAACTAAGGAGCTCATGCAAGGTGCCCGCATCTGATCTCTAATTTTCTTCTATCTGGATTATATCAAGATTGCAAGGAGTGGGAGTCACTTTCTATTGATTTTGGTCTGCTGTGACTATATTTGTATGTAAAGCTTCAAAAATCAAAGTTCTTAGTAAGTGGGCATAATTCTGCCCCCTCCTTCCTTTCCATATCTCTTGCCTTGTTACATATTCTGCGCTAACTGTCCAACATAATTTCGCATGAGTTTTAATTAAGGCTAAATGTTATGTTGCCAGCTGACATTTATCCAGATAAATAAGAATGCACACCTGCACCCACCAGTGATCTAGCCTTTCACTGCTCTGGTGACACTCTCTGCAAAGAGTTCCCTAGTACCTGACTCCTGTCTGATCATCTGTGGCCCTGTCATGCCTCTCCTTAATCTGTTCCTAGGGACAGTATGCTCTTCTCTCTCACCTTTGACTCTGTGAGGATACCTGCAGTCCTCACCTGGATCTTTCACTTGACGCCATCTTGCCTTTGGGTCTTTGCTAATGTTTATCCCAATACCCCATCTGCCTCTATTCCTCCCTCCATGCCAAAATCCCTTCCTGAGTATTAAGACAATGTAAGGAATTTTCTTGCTATTGATTTAAAATAGTCTACATTTGGAAACTGAGTTTAGTTTAGAAGCCAAATGTACATCCTCTCCTCAAACAGTGGCTGACTTAGAAGGGATATACTAGGCACGGGTGGAGGATGAGCAGTGGCTGGATGCTGTGGAGGGGATTTGAGCTACCTGCCCACCACCAAATAGCATGTCTGGGCACTTTCCACTCACCTCTTTACATTAGTCACTCAGCTGCCCTGCCTATGATTTAAGTAAGAAACTTATGAATGTCATAAGATTAATTTTAAGCCATTATATCTTGAAAGTATATCACGATAGTGCTTTAACTTAGATTATCTGCCTGTGTAGAGGACACTAATTGGCTAATAGTCAACAAACAGGTTCTGATTTAACATAGTTGCCAGGTCTGTGGAATTCTCAAGATTTATCACTGACTTCTCAACAATGCTCTCTATCCCCAGGTCATTAGCCTGGATTGTTTGTGCAGAAGAAAAGCAGTGACAGGTGACTCCCAGATCCATGGCCAACTCCAGCTAACGTGGTGCAGTGAATATAAAACCTCTGCTGGTTTTATTTGTTTTATCTCACTAAAAGGCTATTCCTACTCTCATCTGAAATTGGGTGCTGTAGGTGGCCAAGATGAGAGGATGACAAATGTCCTTAGATGTAGCACTACAAGAGGCAGACAGACTACACAGAAACCCTGTGAAAGATTAAGATAGCCGGGCGTGGTGGTGCACGCCTTTAATCCCAGCACTTGGGAGGCAGAGGCAGGCAGATTTCTGAGTTCGAGGCCAGCCTGGTCTACAAAGTGAGTTCCAGGATAGCCAGGGCTACACAGAGAAACCCTGTCTCGAAAAACCAAAAAAAAAAAAAAAAAAAAAAAAAAAGATTAAGATAGCTACAGGAGGGGCCCATGATAGAAACAGGAGTATCCCAACAGTAGATGGCGCATGGTAAGACAGAAGATTTTAGTGCCAAGGTAATTTGTCATGAATGGAATCTGCTGTAGGCCACCTATTTAAGGCTCACTGCAACCATCCAGTCCCCAAGGACAAAATAAAATGGGTAGAATAAAGTAGCTCTTCATTTGACTGACAGCTACCAAGAAGCTATCAAACATATATGTAAGTGGGAAGATATCAATAATTAATACGATTTAATCATTATGACAAGAACTACAAAAAGTCTAATACCCATTTCAGAGATAAGAAGATAAAGATCCCAAGGATATTAAACAGCTAGCTAGTTCTGGGTTGTAGAACCGACTCGGATCCATTTTACATCATGGTCCCTTTCCCAAGCATTCCAAATTGGACTTAATAAGTTCAACTGGATCTGGATTTCAGAAAAGTTGGCTCTGAAACATACTTCACGGTTAGGAACATATGCTCCATTTTTAGCCTATCCATTCTATCATCAAGCCCAGAAGGCAAAGCACGTGTCCTATCTTCCCCCCAAAATCTTCACCCTTCTGGGCTGAAAATAATCTCTTACTGTTGAATATATGACCTGAGCCAGTCCAATCAGAGGATCTCAAGACTTTTATTGAGAATAACTAGGAGGGAGAAAGAAAGGAAGAAATGGAGGACGGGTTTCTGTACCCAATTAGACTAACAGGTAAGAAAATCTGAGAGCAAAACTGTTGGCTGCCTTTAGCCTTCCCCAGTCAGAACAGACCAGAGGATGAGGGTAACATGGAGATTTAAGCCCTGTGTTGAAATGAAAACTGAGAAATAGATCCTGATGACAATACTTGAGCCCCCAAGTCAAGCTCCTTGAAGCTAGGATAATTGGTTCTTTTCATATTCCTAAGCCTATAAACTCTTACCCACATATACACACTAAGCCAGGTTTTCTGTCATTTATAAGGACTACTTGAATTTTGGACAAGCAACAAAGTTAGATGTATGAAGACTTCTTCAGTATCTGGTCAGGATTCTTACAGCCTCTCTACATCTGGCCCTGATTATGCCCTGATCCTGGCAGGTCACCAAGTTTGTGAGTGCAGGTCAGAGAGAGCTAGGAGAAGAAATATGTGGAAGCAAATGAGACTCGGTGTAATTTCCAGTGACTCTGTGTTGCACACTGGGCAGTGTCACACCAGCAGCAAGCATGCATTGGGTAATGAAGGATCTCCTGGTATAGAAAGACCATGTGGTTTCAGTCATGCAACAGCTAATTCATTAGTGCTCTTTGTGGCAGCACACAGTCATCTGGCTGTAGTCATCTGTGGAAATAATTTAATCAGACTTGAAAGAAAGAAAGAAAATCTTTGACAAGTTTCCATTTCCAAAGCTGCTCAGAGACACTGCATCTCCATGGGACTGGAGATGGGTGTGTGTGTGTGTGCATTTTTCCATGACCAGAGAATCTGCTTTGGAAGCCAGGAACAGAAGAGAAAAAAACAGGCTCTTCAGAGGGTAGGGACACATAATGAGCTATGTTCCTCAAGGATCAAAGAGACAGTGTTTGTCCTACGGAACATCTTCATAAAAGACAGAGTACTCATTGTAGAGTGGAAAGCCCAGAAGTATGAACAGCAGTGAATTCCTCCAGTTAATGAGGTGTTAGAAAGAGTATAGACTCTGATGGCAATCCCCAGGCAATTGGTAACTAACTGATCAGATAATTAACTAAAGCCAAGCTGATCAATTGCAAAGTAGAGTTTGAGGCTACCCGTTCTCTTGAGCATTTTAAGACCAAAGAGAATTAAAAGTTGCTGTGTTCTTCCTCAGTATGGCATTTGATAGAAAACAGAACACATTACCAATGCTCAGTCCAGTGTAAGTCCTGAACAGGAGAGCCACACTGAAGCAAATCCCAACCTCTGGGATGACTAATTATCTAGAGGGCCTTTCAGATACTTCCACTCTTTCTCCAAGTCCTGAACTCAATGGAATGCCATATTGTTCTAACGCCAACCAGCAGGACTGAGCCAAGCTGGGGCCTTTGACATTCCTAATCACCAATGAAGTGTTTAGTTTGTTGTTCCTAAAAGCCTGAAAGACACTACACCTGACTAGGCTGAAATAGTTTAACTCTCTCCCATTTGCACTCTCTTCCCCAATTCCCTGGCTGAGATACACCTAAGTCACACTTCTTTTCTCTTTCCTGTGCACTGTGAGAACAGCCTATAACTTCTGATAAGTATCTGCCCTGGTCTTCTTGACATCACAAACTTCTTTCTTTGAAATCCCAACTTATCTTAACTCAGAACCATTGTGGGAATTCCTCAATTGCAGTTGGGATGACCCTAGCCAGTGGTTAAAACAGATGAACCAGTATCAATGCTAAAATTGATTAGTAAAGGAGACTATGGAAAAGCAAGCAGAGGGCAGTCTAGATACGCCAGTGATCTGCAGTCTGCAGGCCCTGAGTTATATAAGCGCAGAGATCAATAAGCTACCAGGAATCCATAAACCTCGGGAAACAATGTATACTACAGAACTGAAAGTGGGCACTGGTGTGGTGGGAAAGTTTTCTGTTTACATACCAATGATATTCTTCATAAGAAACTATCCCCAGACATCCCTAAAGTTCTAAAGCATCTAGGCCTGATTATCAATGAATTAAAGAAAGAAAAAGGCCAATGAATCCAGTGTTTCTAACCCAATTTTCTGTCCTCTGCGTATTTTTGCAACACTGGTATCTAAAGACCCCTTGCCTAGTCCCCACACCTTAGTCCACTGGTAAGTGTGAAAGGAGCCTGAACAGGGTGATGCACATCATTAGTTCCAATAATCAGGTGACAGGCAGACAGATCTCTGTGAGTTGAAAGACAGCCTACTCAATGTAGTGAGGTCCAGGCTGGCCAGGGCTACATATTGAGACACCATCTCACATATAAGGCTTGGTTTTCTAAAAGATTCACAAGATGATTTGTGAACAGAGATAGGCTTCAAAGCAAAGCACATCTCACACTCGGTGGTGAGTGTTCCAGAAAATGAGGGAAGGAGGGAGATTGGAAGGGAAAATCGAAGAGAGGGTCTGGAAGACACAAAGAAAGAGAAGGAAAGGAACAGTCTAAAGAGCCCAATGTTAGCCATCTTGGATCTCTGAGCCTGTCATTTTGGCCAGATCTCAGGTTGCCTTTACATACTGCAACTGTCTTAGCAAGCACTCCAGTTGTCTGGCTTCACCTTCTGCCTTGAATTTGAGCTTTAATATTCCTTTGAGTGCTTGATTCAGACACAGACTATTCTTCATACCACACTCTCAACCTCCATAATGAAGACCAACTCCCAGTGCTTCTCATCTACTTAGGTATTCAGGGGTAAAATATCCTACCCCTGTACATAAAGCTTAAATTAGGATAATGCTTGGGGGCCCAGCAAACAAGGCTCCACTACACCTCCTCCTTTGCATGACTGCCAGGACACTGAGTTCCAGCAAGTGCCTACCTACTAACCTCACTCATTCCTCTTACTTCTCTAGGACTCAGTTTCCCCATCTGTACCAAGAAGGAACTGAGTGGTGTTCTCTAAATTTGCTCCCAAACCTAGTGTCCCAGACTTACTTGATTTTGTGTTGACTAAAGCAGAGACAATGATACCAGGGCGATAGTTTTCAGGCTTCCTGGACAGAGTCACCTCTACTCTAGGGGAGGAATGGATAAAGCAGGAGAGTGGTGACTCTTCAGTGCTGCTGAGAGGCCCAGACATGACAGACAAGAAAGCATCCCATAATTACAAAGCAGAAGCAAGCACCATCCATTAAGACCTTTTAGCCACCACCACCACATCGCTGCCCACCCCCTGCTGTGCCTGTGAGCTGTGTCACCCCTGCTTTTCAGGGTCAAGGAACTCTCTCACGCTGGCTTCTTTAGCTCCTTCATGTCACTGCCCTGCCCCAAAGCCCACATTTAAGCTAACCAAAAAAAAAGCCTGCAGGAAGCAATGCAATCTAAAAATATTACTATCACTTGGGCCCTGATTTCTTTTTCTCCTTTTGACAAATGGAAACTCCCCAGGGGTTGTTCTGAGCCAATGCTCAGATAACACTGAAATCACCGGCCCTTGTACTGCCTCTAACTCAGCCCCTGTCCCTAGCAGATGAGGAAATTGGACTCTAGAAAGGATGTCTGAAAATCACACATCCACAATTACAGAGGGCAGAGGGCATCTATAATGAAGAGCTCATAATGGAGCCACTTTCTTAGGAGCAACCTGTGTCACCTCTCACTATGTGGTTAAATTATGATGATTCTATCAGGGCCTGGTTAATGTCCCCGTCTTTCAGAGGATGTCCTAAACGATCTTAAGACTATATTATAATTATCTCTTCTATCATCTGGGATAATCCGTTCTCTTCTACCTGGATTCTTCTTCTAGCATTCGCAATATTCCATTTGGTAAGACAGATCCTGGTCTGTACATTTCTCCTCTTTACACAGGGAGAAGCAAGTGCAGGCTCCTCAGTTTCTGAGACACAAGGTGAGTTACTTAACTGCTCAGAGCCTTAGTTTCTCCACGAAGGGGATCATACCATTGACACGGGTCATATGTGAACGTGAATATGTGACTCAACACTTTATGTCTAGTGATAGTTACAAATATATTGTATAATACTAACAATGATACTGATGTTGACCTTGTCCTCTCTGGTATATCTGTATAACAGAAAACGGTGAATATGTGTTAGCTAATTTCATCTGCCAACTCAATGAGACCTAGAATGACCTGGGAAAGAGGCCACTGAGCATCATGATGGTGGTTATCTTGATCAGCTAATTAAGGTGCAAGGACATGCCCACTATGGGAAACACCATTCCCTGAGCTTATATACTGGCCTATAAAAACAGGAGAAAGTGAGCTGAGCACTGGCACTCATTGCCCTCTGCTTCCTCAGGGTGGATGCAATGTGACTAACTATCTCAAGTTCCTGATGCTATCTATGGCTTCCTGCTATGGTGGTCTGTACTTGGAACTATGAGAAAATAGACCCTTTCTCCCTTAAGTTGTTTTTGTCAGAGTATTTTATCCCAGTTACAGTAAAGGTAACTAAGACAGCATTATTCTGTCACTATAGAAATCATGAAGAAGCAAAAATAAGAATTCTAAGGTAGTATAACATAATGAAGCAGGTACCTTCACATTCATTTTATCTCTATTCATAATATCCAGAATATGGAAGCAGCCTATAAAGAAAATGTGTTTATGGACACAATGGAGTTTTATTCAACGTTAAAGAATGAAATCATGTAATATGCTGGAAAATATATGGAACCAGAGATTATATGTTAGGGGGAAAAAGTGCCAAACTCCAAAGGAAAAATAAAATATGTTTTAATATGTTTTACTTCATATGTAGAACTGAAGTTTTTAAAAGTCTTCAAAATTAGAAAGGAGAATATGAAGGAAGATGATGGAATCTAGGAGAGATGGGGACATGGGGAGAGAAAAAGAGGGCAGCGGGGCATAAGTTCACAAGGTACAGTACAAATATGAAAATCTTTACACTCTAAAGAGACACTATTAAAAAGCAAATAAAGATAATAGCAAGTGGTGAAAATGATCTCTGTCCTGGCTGTTTACTGGGAAAAACACAATAGTACCCTTCTTGTCTCCTTCTTAGGGGGAAAGGACAGGGTAAGCCCTGGGAAAGCGTTATCCAGGAATTAATGTAAAAGCACAACACTAAACAGTTCGTTAATGATGCATCAGAAACAGAGTAGGTACTGGAGAAGAGACCCCACTCCTCACCTGCTTTACCCTCCCGAGTCTCTCAGGTTTGATGCCAGAGGGTGCCTGAGTTCCCCATGCTTGCTTCCGGAGCCATTGCTATTCCTGAGCATGTGACAGAAGCTTGGAAAGGTAGAGTGATTTTCAAATGTCACCTTCTTCATATCCATAGCAGAGAAAGGGGCCCAAGAAAAGGTTGCATTTCCTAACCTCAGAGCCAGAACTTTAGGCTGGGTCCACCCTATACCTTCCCCTTTGAAGGCTGAAGGTGGCTTTACTGCTTGAAGCCTCGATCCCAGTCTGAATGACACATATCAATAAGCAAATGATCAACCCATCTCATTCAAGAAAGGATAATTGGGATGTAGCAGAGCTGACCAACTCTGGTTTCAGCTCATAGGAAGGTAGGAGCCTGAGACCTAGGCTTGAGCCAGGTGGCCTGTCTGGTGAGTACTTCAGTTTTTTTTTCCATCAAACCTCATGGAACTCTAAAGCACTTAACATCATGTACTAGGTAAGATGAGCAGGGTCAAAGTGGCTAGCCAAAGAGACTTTCAGAAAGTCAGAATTCTCCATTGCAGACCAGAAATGGTCTAAAGAGAATGGGCCCTGAATGGAAGGAAAACAGCATAGAAAGCAAAGACTACAAAGAGACCAGGGTGCTGCTCAGACCTAGGATTCGGGGTGGGGGTGGGGGACTGTGACAAAATACCTGTCTTGTGTGAGATGGCCTGTAGACACAGGCTCTGGCTGATTGTCATCATGAGGGAGACAGCTTCTCTCTGGCATAGCTGCTGAAGTTTCAGAGTAAGCGAGGAATCCAGATATTATGTTTAAAACAAAAATATACACCATCTCCCAAGTTTTAGATGTTGAAAAAGGATAAGAGAGTGCAGGGGAGAGGGGATGGAACAAAGAAAAGTAGGAAGGGAGGGAGGGAGGGAGGGAGGGAGGGAGGGAGGGAGGGAGGGAGGGAGGGAGAGAGGGAGGAAGAGAGGGAGGAAGGAAGTGAGGGAGGAACAAAAGAACGAAGGAAGGGAAAAAGCATGATGGAATGAGCACAAAGGGAATATGTGTAACATCTGGGATGTGGAGGCTGAGGGAAGAAGAAAGCTGAGCACTAGGCCAACTTTTCTTCCCTGTATATTGAAAGCCCCTTGCCAACACACATATAATACCCTTCTTTGGACCATTAAGTTGCTCCTTTCCAAACCCACCTGCTTCCAGTTTCTGGTTCAGCTACACAGACCCTCCAAACTTCTCCCATGCCAGCACAGTCAAGCCTGCTGCTTTCTCTCTGGCAGCTCTCAATGTGCAGGCTTCACAGAGAGGCTCTGTGGGCTGACAAAGAGCTCAGATCATGTCTTGCTGCAGAGGTAGATTGTCAAAGGTCCTTCACTTTAAAACACACTGACCCTTAATCTACTCATTACCTCTGCTCAGCCCTGAGTTTAACATGTTCCAGTTGTTAGGACTTTTAGGTTTTTTTTTTTCTCTCACATCTCGCACAGTTTCAGGGCAGCTCAGGAAAAATTTGTCAGCTAAGGCTAAACACATCACAAAACTCCCTGCATTTGTGGTGGTAGGAGATAGTGAGCAGGAAGGACCAGGGGTCACTCAAAAATCCTTGCCTTTACAGTCCTCATAAGTATATACTGATGAACCTTCTGCTCAGTAGCTCTGTGTAGATGGAAGAGATAAAATGAAGACGGGAGAGAGAAAGCAAGAAATGGAGAAAGGGGAAGGGAGGAAAAGAGGGAGGAGGAGAGGGGAAGGGAGGGAGAGAAAACAGAGCTGGATGGTAGAGGAACATAAAGAGGAACAAATGAGAGGTAAAGAGGTCAGAAGACTAAGCAGGAGACTGAGCTGCACCGTATCTAGGAATGGACATTGCTTTCTGCCCAGAACCACCTGGGTCCCCCTGCCAATTGCCCTAGTCTTGGACATATCATTTAATACCTTTAAGCATCCTTTTATCCACATTGACATCATGGGGCATGATCTGTAACATTAAAGATTCACCCTTTGAGAGCAGAATTGGCTGCACTGGCCCTGTGAAGCTGTGTTCCTCCTAATCAGGAAAGCTGGGGGAGCCAGCTGTGCCACCCCTGTGCAGAGAGCCAATGGGGATATACATCTGGCTCCAGTACTTGTTACTGCTGGAGAACTACAGGGTAATTAAGGCACAGCAGGCAGGCATCATTAACTTGTTAACCTGAAGGTTTTCCCCCACCTTCACCACTAGAGGAGAGACTACAAATGTGTCAGATGAACCACATCTAGCATAGATGGTTTTCTTTCAATTATTCTGCCTGGAGCTCTGCACATTTGTTGGGCTTGGGCTTGTTATTAAAATTCAGGACCGAATCACATTAATCTACAATGTACCTTTCTACCTCAGTGCATCGGATGGTGGTGTCTTTAAAACTCACTGCACCCCAGTGGAAATCTTTGACCTTCTGAACATCCTCTTCATCCAAACTCTCCAGTGAAGAGACATATTTTTTTAAAACATTTTAAACAGTTTTTAAAACATTTCCAGCTAAACTATTCAAGCTATACAACTAGGTTTTCTTGCAGAAATGGTATCTTCTCCATGCTGCTGAGGGCCATAAAGGCCAGGTTCTCTGAGTGGCACCTTAGGAATACTGAATGGAAGGCTCAGAGTCACAGTGATGAACATACACCTAGCATAACCTGCAGGACACATCCATACACTTCATTTGTCACTAGGGCAATCAGTATTAGCAATGTTTCTGTGTATCCAGTATGTGAGGACTGGGCCAAGAGGACTGAGTTAATAAGTGTTGCTGTTGGGAGTCCCATGCAAATCTGGGACTCTTAAGTGCAACTCTGTTGGTCTTGGTCCATTTAGCATGGCCCTATAGCATGCTGTACAGTACCTGGATCCATGAAACATAATCTCTCCTCATTGACAACTGTTTGTTTCTCAAAATCTAGCAGAACTTATATCACTGTATACATCATACATAGTAATATGTATGTGTGTGAAATAGAATTCATATCATTATCTACTTCATATGTAGATATAGATGTGTTCATTTCTGCTCAGAGTGAGAGTAAAGGCAGAATTAAACTCACTAATCCATCTAACCAATGGATGATTTCAGGACAGGAGAACATAAGTACATGCATGTATGTGTGTGTGTCCACATGTACATACATGTACACATAAATAAAAGTATATAACACAGATGATAAGAAGTAGAAATAAGGGATACTGGGGAGGGAGGTTTAAGTGGGGACATAGATAGTGTGGCTAGCGGAGCAGGGCAGAAGCTGTGGGAGGAGAGATAACTAATGCTAAGGATGCTTGAAAGAACTCATGGAAACCTGATATTTTATACAATTCATATATATTTCATATAAAAGAGTTTAGTTGGAGTTAACACAGGGACAATTAACTTCACATTGACAAATTAAAAAAGCCCAGAGACAGGTTTCAGATTTCTCACCGTGAGCTGTTGATCATGAGGGTTCTCAAAGACCCTAAAAAAATATAGGGTATTATTATTGTTTGTTGTTGCCCACCAGAACTTCCTGGTAAGATCCTATTGCTGAAGACAACACACACTTTGGCTACCAGATATGAAGAAATCAAGTTGATATTAGGAGAGAAAAATCTTCTCTGTTGGCTATCTTTCACAGTAGCAGACGGTGAAATGCAGGGTGGTGGGTGAGAAAAGTCGTCCACAGCCTTAACCAGCTGTGAGTGCTGTGAGCCATAATAATAGATAGCCTATAGTAACATATTGATAGCTTATTGTAACAGATAGATAGCCTATAGTAACTGATAGATAACCTCCTTCCTATTAGGTTCAGGGACCATGAAAAAAGATGGGACAAAAAGTTAGTATGAGCGGAGGTTAGGGAGGACCAAGAAAAATTGTGTCTTCAGGACATGACAATACTACTCCATCAGTGAACTTAGAACAGCTCTGGTTGCCTGCTCAAAGTCAAGCCAGTCAACTTTGTAGCATGCATGGAAGAGGGGCTCACAAACCTTAGCTGAGGAGTTATTGGTAGTTGATGGCTTCTAGGGAAGGGAGACTCAGTTTTCTTCTAGAATGTGGTCTAGGTAGGCAATTGTGTCCCAGCAGATGGCTCCATTCCATGAGTGTATGAGTACTGTAAGCTGAGCTCAGTGAGTTACAAAACACACACACACACAAAGGTACAAATTGTGAAAAGGATGGAGGTAGGGAATAAAGCTAGAAAGAGCTATGGGGAGAAGTATGAGATGAATGTGATCAAAATATATCATATACATGTGTAAAATTCCCAAAAGTCAATAAAATAGTATATTTAAGAAATAATAAAAACTCAAGTTTGTTGAAATCTAGATTCCATTATTTTCTAAGACTCCTCTCTATCCTCTTTTGACCAACTAATATTCTTGCCAAAGAACTGAAATAAAATGCAGCAAACTGAATTTTTCAATATGGAACACAGTGCGGACCACATTCTCAGTGATAAGTGTTCCACACAGGGAAATAGTGGCCCAGTGGAAGAACTGAGTTGCACTTCCACCAAGTGATATCTAGAGCAACAAGCTATGAGCCTCTGTCTCTAACCTTTCTTATGTTGCTCTGAGGACAAGAAATGAATTTCAACCTGTTCTAAGTTAAAATGTGCCCACTCAAAATTCCTATTTTTTTCAGTCCAATTTCTTTTTTCTTACTTTTTAAAACATTTTTATTAGATATTTTCTTCATTTACATTTCAAATGCTACCCCGAAAGTCCCCTATACAACCCCCTGCCTTGCTCCCCAACCCACCCACTCCCACGTCCTGGCCCTGGCACTCCCCTGTACTGGGGCATATAATCTTTGTAAGATCAAGGGCCTCTCCTCCCAATGATTTCCGACTAGGCCATCTTCGGCTACATATGCATTTAGAGACACGAGCTCTGGGGGTACTGGTTACAACAATATGAACTAATCAAGATTTATAGCTTAAAATTCTGATTTCTTTCCTGCCCTAGTATCTCAGAATGTGACTGTATCTGGAGATGATGCACTTAAAGAGGTACTTAAATTTAAATGATGTCATTGAAGTGAATCCTACAGCCATCCTTATTTGTATGCTTATAAGATATTAGGAAAGAGATGGCCATAGAGGGAAGATGAGGTGTTGATTAAGAAAAAGAATGTTATCAAGGAGTGGGAGCCTATCCTGCCTAAACCTAGACCCAGAATATCTAATACCAAGATTGAGAGAAAATAAACGTGTGTTGAGTTACCCACACTGTGGCTTAATGTGACACCTTTAGGAAATAGTTATGTGGTGCTTTTCAAATTTCTCACAAGTCCACAACCCTCATTCTGCCCAGCAGATTTCCTCCCACACAGTTCAGTCAGAAGCAAAAGCCTTTTTTAAGTATCATACTTTATCTATGGGCCATGATCCAACCATCCACATGAATGAAATCCTGCCGATAAATGTCATCTCTGTACCTGCAGCTTGCCATTCACCATGGAACCACTATTTTAACCTCTTAGCTCTGCCCATGTGCTTTTGAGCACAGAGCCTGCATTAGTAAGTACTTTTTGCTATAAGTGAGATGTTTGAGGCAAGTTGACTAATAAAGAAAACAGGTGTACTCAGCTCACAGTTGTGGAGATTCAAGGGCAATGTTTCAGGATGAGGTTATCTCTGGCAAGCACCGCATTGTATCCTGATAAGAGCACAGATAACAGAAAGACAAAGATGTTGGTGGGATGAAGAACAACCAACACACGGCAGAGTCCAAGACTTGTTCACGTTATAGCTCAATCCATAAGACTAGATGACCCAAACTGAACTGAATAGATGTCATAGGCAGTGTATGTGACTGAGAGCAGGAGGCTTAGGAGATGAGCATATATCATGCTGTTTGCTGGCTGTATGACCTGGAGTGGTTCCAAAAGTCATCTGAGATTTTTGTCCTCTCACCTATAAAACAGGAATGATGACAGGACTTTGCAAGACCATCTTAAGGATCAAAGTGTAAAAAGGGGACTTCTAGGGCCATATAGCAGTTGTCAAAAACATGGGTGTTCTTGGATCTGATGTCTCACTGAAGAAGCAGTGGTAGAAAGGTTCCTCCCAGTCTGTGAGAAGTACCTGTGGCCACTCATCTCTTCCATTTCTCTACTCACTGAGTTAGTGATTTCTATTCTTATATAAGCCTGTAGCGTCCAGTTGTGGAATACAGCTGTCATGAGGATTCTCTAGGTTAAAAAGAACAGAAAGAGGAAAATCAAAGCAGCTGCAGAAAGAAAGAACGAACAGGTATCAGTTCAGAGAAGACTTCAGAGTGAGTTCAGTCAGTGAAATTTGTCTTAGAAACCCAGTATCTATGCCATGTAGGGCAAATGATAGGGACTCAATTTTCTAATCTTTCCAATAGGGACACTCAGACTATCTCACCCTCGTAGAGGGATTATGGTGACTATGCATATCATAGGCCTTAGACTCATGGCTTGTGCCCTAGTAAGCACATCATGCCTGACCGCTTGACTCTGATGTAGACACACATGCATAAACAAACATATGAACTACATACATGATCTCTTGGAGTCTTCAAAACTCCACACTAGTTAAAATCTTCTAATATACATACCATATGGATTAGTGGGTCTCTCCAATATAAGAAACAGATGTAACACCTTCCAGAAATACCACATAGGCAATGGTGATGCATATCAACAGCCTAATGCAGGTGGACAAGCTTGGCAAGGATATTTTTTATCTTCCTGTAAGTATAGCTCAGTCTTGAACATAAGGGAAGCCCTACAGCAATTGTGAAACCCACACAGGGCAACTCTATGGAGGATATCATCCAATAAGAAACAAGCACAGCCCTGAAGGAATATATTTCATGGCCTTGCTCAAGCTCCAAAACTGTGAAGTATTGAAGTAAGAAGTAAAGCTGAATTGATCAAATAGGTAACTAAGCTGCAAACAGAAATGTTTGAAATAAGCATGATTATATGACTATATAGTAAACAAAACCAAGGTGATTTACTTATGCATAAAAAGTGGTCAAGGGGAAGTAACATTCAACACACAAAATGTAATTTTTGAGAGAAAATATTAAAAGAAATAGTCAACTCTAGAATGGTCGCTGTCCTAAACAGGCACGAGAATACAGGAACACCAGCAAGATCTGTTGCTGATAGTGTAGCTGTGATAACACTATCCTCAGGTCTCATACTCTGGCATGAAGAATCCTGGAGATCACCCTGTGTTAATCAGCTTCCATCACCAGGTTAGGACACGTAAGGCAGGCAATCAGTGAGGGCAGATGTCTATATTGGCTCCCATTTCCACAGGTTTCAGACCACCTCTGAATGGCTCCATTGTTCTGAACCTGTGAAGGGGAGACCATAAAGGCAGGCAGCCTCCTGGCAACTGTGAGGCAAAGAGACAAAGGAACAAGGGAAGAGTTCCCCTCTAGGGCATCTTTCAATGACAACTTTCTCCAACCAGGCCTCAGCTTAGTCAAGTTTCCTCCAGCAGGGTCACAGAGGCACCAAGCCTTTCACAGAGCTCTGCAAAGGATCTAAGCCACAACACAGTTGTCAGACCTGGGCAGCCAGTGTACACCGGCCAGCCTGCTCATTTTCCTTCTCCTATGTTCTATAAATTCTAGAACTATGTTTAACTGAGTCAATTTTCTGAATGCTTGCAATCCCCCCTATCCCTGGGGACAAAGTATATGATACGGTATTTGTTCTTCTAGAGCAAAACCAAACAAGAACAACAAAGCAAAAACAAGCAAAAGAAAAACAAACAAAAAGCTAACACCATAAAAATCAGTTTTCTGGTCAAACAAGTTTGACAAGATTATTTTAGTATTTTAACTAGAACAGAAATGCGTGCAACTTCACTGCCGAAATGTAGCTGCGCTTTGAAGAAGCCATGTGTTGCATTTTCAAGAGCAGAGTAGGTGGAGGGCAGTGTCTCCTGACACTTTCAACAGGATGATGACCCCATTTCTCTTATGACAGCAACTGACATCTCACAGACATGCCTGAGAAATGCCAAGGCAGGCCCAAGCAAATGCCAGCATAGTGATATGTCAGGCTCCATAGATGGCTTCTAGACATATCACCGTCAGCCTTTAAGGCAGGTTCATATACAAATTACACACTTGTGTGGGATTTTGGTGCATTTTGCAAAAATGGAGGTTGAGTGGACTATCTCCAACCTCATGAAAATGCACGGAGACTCACTAATTTGCTGGGTTACTAACCTGCCCTGGCATTAAATACCTCAGTTTACCTTTCCTGCCACTGTGTCATTGGGGGCAGGATAAAGCAAGCCCTGGGTCCTGCTTTTCTGAGAATGTAGTCATCACCCTGAAGGAATGATTATTCCCTACTATATTTCAATATCACATCTACCTGCACCGTCTGCTACGTATCAGATGTAAGCGTCATCCCAACCTGGAAACCATAAGACCCAGCCCCCCCCCCCCCACCCAAGGCTAGATGCTCACAATGCTGGATTACTTGTGGATCCTCAAATTGTCCATCCCCAGTTGAACATTTCTTTTTAGTTCCTGGCCCATGTCTGGTGATGGCAGCCTACAGACAGTACATGAGCCATCTCCACTGTAAACCATTTGTGGATGCTGGACCTCATCTGGCTTTCTCTCCCCACCTGCATAATGGTTGCTTGGCTGCTCCTTGCAGTACCTTGATGTGAAGGATAAGGTGTTGCATGTACTACTGGGTGCCACATGAAGCACAGCCCCAGCATTCCAAGGGAGAAATAACAGATAGCCCAGGGCCACACTGCCTGAGCTGGAATCTCTGTGCCACTAGTTGCCAGCTGTGATTACGGAACTACACACTAAAGCACCTTGCACCTCCATTTCCTAATCTGTAAAGTAGGGCCAGTTGTGGACTATGGAGGATCCAAGCTGCAGCAGCAAAACTGTCTAGCAGGTTTTTTATGTTTGTTTGTTTGTTTTTTACAATAGTGCAGACAGTCGGTAAGAGATGGGACTGAGGCTATGGTGGGCAAGATGAACAGGAAGAGGCAGAACTGCAAAACTCTTTAAGAGGTCAGTGTGATCCTGTGACCAATTAACCATGGAGGTTACAAGAGGTAAAGGAACAAGATGAAAGGAAAATAGGGTGGGTGGCTTTCAAAAAAGAGTTCTGCTATGCAGTAAGATAAGGTATATGGAGACATGAGTGTGAACAGAATTAATATACACATGTATGAAACTGTCAAAGAAGAAAATAGTTTTAAAAACTCTACTGGCTGACTGGCTCAGCTACTGTGCAAGCATGGGGACCTGGATTTGGATGTGTACACTAATGTAAAGCAGGACATTGTGGCATATGTCTGTAAACCTAGTGCTCATAGGGCAAGACAGATGGAGACAGGAGGGTCCCTAGGGGCTCGCAGGCCACAGCCACGAACAAATACACCTGTCTCAAATGAGAAGTGAGGCAAAGCCCAACACCTGGCTGTACTCTGACTTCCAGACTTGTACCATGTATGCATGCGCCCAAATTTACACACAACACCACTTGCATGTGCACATGACTTGTGCACACATACAGACAGACACAGGTTTTTCTAAAAATATATAAACAAAACCAAACCAAAGTGTCCTACTGTGTTAAGTATGTGTCTCTTTGTTCTCACCACTGTGCTGTGGCTACAGTCCTCAATTCAATCCAGGGTTTAACCTCTGGGACCTCATCATTAAGCTCACAGCGTATTTCATTCCTACAATACGACAACGTCAGTCTCAAAGGAGCCAAGCAACTTCATTGAAATCACACAGCACTAGGACTAAGGCAAGAACTTCAAAGTTCTGGAAGAATTGTAGGCGCCAGAGGGGTTGAGGACACTATGAGAGCATGACCCACAGTATCAGCTAAGCAGGGCTAATAGAGGCTCCCAGAGATTGCAGCAGCAATCACAGAGCCTGCAAGGGTCTGTGCTAGGTCATCTGCAAATACGTTATGTTGTTGGCCTGGTGTTTTTATGTGACTCCTAAGAGGAGGAGTGAGATGCCTCTGACTCTTCTGCCTGCTCTTGGAACTCTTTTCCTCCTATTGGGTTGCCTCATCCAGCCCTGGTAGGAAGATCTGTACCTAGTCTTATCGAAACTTATTATGGTTATGCTGTGTTTGCCTGATATCCCAAGGAAGCCTGCTCTTTTCTAAAAGGAAACTGAGAAGGGGTGGATCTGAGAGAGAGCAAGGGTGAGGAAGGGAATTAGAGGGAGGGGAAACTGGCTGGGATGCATTGCCTGAGAGAATAAAGAAAAAAAAAAAAAACCTCCCACCACAGACTTGCAGTATTCCACACTGCCTCTCAAATACATTCTTCCCATGAGGCATCCCTGATTTCATCATCTATGCAAACTGCCTACAAATCAGAAACAGCCCTAATTCTTCCACATCAGTCCATCTTGAACATTGCTTCGTGTGATCTAGCCCTAGCTGGTGTGGGATGTTTCAGCCGACCACACCGTTTCTCACAGGAGCTCTGCTAATCGATGTGTGCACATTTTGTTTGCACAGTGTGGTTTCTGTGTCTAATTACAATGTTGGAAGTTCCTTCAGGCACTGACAGATATGTATACAGATATCAGGAACACGCAGAACACCACTTGAACATAAAAGCGCTGTGCTGCACAAAGAATAGCAACATTTTAACACTTTGGGATGATTTGCTTTGCTGATAGCTAACTAAAATTGGGAAAGGACATTAGAAAGCTGTAAATAATGTTCAATATTAATATTATAGGCTACCTGGGCAAGGGGGTATGGTGTGAAATGACACTGTCAAAACACAGGGGAAGGCTGAAGGTCTAAATCACTCTAAATATTGATTTGACTCAATTGTACAATTCAGGGTCTTCTTACTACTACGGAGGTAGGCTATTTCCCAAGGAAAAGCATGATAGTAGAATCTAAAACGGAGGGAGAAAAAGGTCATATGGATGATGTACATGGGTCTAGGTTCACTTTTATCTTTGGGGAAATTATTTCCACTGTCCCCTCCCCACTAACAACAGGAAGAAATCTATAAATAATGGTTCTCCCGATGTAGCCATCTCAGCTGGATAATTCTGAAATGCTTTTAGGATGGAAGCAGTAAGTAAATTCAACTGTTAAGATGCATTTGGATGTGATCCTGAGGCAGTCGCCTGGTAATCACCACAGCATCACAACTGAGACTATTAGATTCAGACAACAGAGAAATAATGGATGTTAAAGAGGTCTAGAAACAGCACTGATTGCATTCACCCACCACGGAGCTTTCAGGCTGGCGACAGGAGTGCAGAGGTTCCACTTTGTAGTTACTGAAGTGCACACACATGCACACACACACACACACACACACACACACACACACACACTTGATAAATGCCAGCCATGGTTTCATTAGGTGGTGGTCAAACAGTTGCTTTCTCATCAATGTTTTGAAACCTGTGGAGACTCTGGCCTTTTCCTACTTTCAAAGTTGAAAAGGAGAAATGGCTTCATTCTCCGACAACGATCAGAGGCATTGGTTTTGCTTGCTGCCTGTGCCTCAAAGGTTTCAGAACCATAAAAGGAGGATATTGGAACAGAAGGCAAGCCAGGACACACAACATGTCTTTCTGTGATCTTAGGGTTTTTGTGCAGGCGCCAGTACTGTTTCACTAGCCAAGTCTTCTTTACTTGCCAGGAACACCGTGCTTCTGTGCCTGAGTGATTCTCAAGTGTAGTCCATGAAGTCCCCAACATCAGAACCATCTGCTGAGAATGCAGGCTTCCAGAGCCAGACTACTGTGGCTCACTGTCTAGAGGTAAGGCAGGACTTTTCACCCACTGGATTTGGACAACTACTCCATCAGAGACTATGGTTTGACAGCAATAAATGTTAAATGCACACTTGTTCTGAGGCAGACTGTCAATCAATATGTAGCCCCAGCTGGCCTTGAACTTAAAAATCTCCTGCCTCAGAACTCCCAAGAACAGGGATTAGATATCTCCATACCTGTCAAATGCACCTTCTGAAGTATGTTACTATAGGTTTTTGCTCAGGGTCAGCAAACTAAAGCGCACAGATGACATTCAGGTGTCACTTGTTTCTGTAAATAGCTGTTTATGGGAACATGACCACTGCCACTCACTATGTCTGTGTTTCAAATGTCTGACTAGATGGATCAGAGACCATGTTTGAGTCTATTTTCTATTGGTGAGAAAAGCAGAGGCCACACTGGGGAAGGAGTGCCCACGGTTCTAGTTTAGGATTAAGGACTCCCTCTGCTGATGGCCTCCTTGCTTCCAGAGTCCCAAGATGGCTCTGGGCATCACACAATGAGAGATAAGAAGCATGCTAACCCTTCCAACCATCCCCCCTTTAAACACTGCAGTCAGATAAAATGTCCATCCTATTATTACTTTAATGCTTTAATTTTTGGAAGGAACAAACCCATTTCAATAAGAGAAGTTTACGTGGGCTGCAGAATCTAAAATGTTACTATCTCACCTTTGACAGAAAATGTGTGCTCACCTCTATGTATCCAGACCCCCTAGGATTCTTGATTTGCTTTGTCAATGCAATTTCCCCACACCCATTCCCAGAGGATCCGAATCAGTTGGCTTGTGGGAGTGCTGGGACACAGACACCTTTGGAAAGGCCACTCAAGTGACTGCAATGTGCATCCAGGATGTGCACCTCTGCTGTCCTTGCCTAGGACCAAGGTGAAAAACCTTTCCTCAAAAATCTCACCTCCTAACACTGAGTTTGTTGGGAAACCCTTATCACTTATATAGCAGTTGCTTATCTGTATGACAGATAGATCAATACAGAGCTCAGAGGGAGTATGAAGATTGGAATAATGCATGCACACTTCCCACAATAGGTCTTAGTATACAGAAAGCATTGACAACTGATGTAAGTACAATGGGCAATAGTGTGCTTGGCTCCAGTAGCACAATCGGGTAGACATCCATTAAGCACCAGCTGTGTGCTCTGGAAGGGGGCACAAGATAAATAAGCTGTGATTAGCTCCTCAGAGGAACTCACAGCCCCGTGAGACAAATAGCACATAAAAATATATTGACAGCAATAGGAGAGAAAAACGCTTCCCTAAAATATGGTCAGATGTGTTGAAGGGGAGGAGAATAGAACTCTGATAAACATACACAGGCCTGTTCAATGTCAGTAATAATCAGAGAAATGGAAGATAAAATTCCAATGATACATTTTCTCCCTGTAAGTAGGTAAGCATCAAAACAGCTCAGAATAATCCACTTCCATGGCCTTTTAGAGGATGAACTGTTACTCCAAAATCTATATGCTTTTCAAATCCTCTGCTTCTTGTTTATGTACTGAGCTAGGTGTTGAGAGGTGGTAAGAATACTAAATGAACAAGCCATGTGGCATGCTTGCGGTATCGAGCACCATTCCAATGCTCATGGCATGGTAAAGGCGGGACTGAGTCACCATGCACTTCAATTCAAATCAATGCTCAAGGTTTCTTGTTTTTGTTTTTAAATGAGCACTCTATGTGGGTATAAAATAAACAGTTTTCCATAGAAACTTACAGAGACGTTTTAAAAAGTCAGAAAATATAACAACACATATGTAATAAAGCACATGTGGATACTCACAGCCAAGCTTAACATTTATTTCCTCTGCCTCTCTCTCTCTCTCTCTCTCTCTCTCTGTGTGTGTGTGTGTGTGTGTGTGTGTGTGTGTGTATGCGAATGTATGCAGACTTATCATGAACATTTCCAAAGAAAACCATAACCAAGTCAATAATATAATATGGTGACCATCCTTACAGAAGATTTTTGCAAATTGTAATGGCAGAAATAAAGAGAGTACAGAATTATGGAGAGAAATGGAGAAAAAGGTATGCCAAAGAGCTAATGAAACATTGAGCTAGACCTTGAAAAAGGAGCTACTAGAGAAGATGATCAGCATAGACATCACGCATAGACAGTGCCTTAGGTAGAGGCTCACAGTCATAAAATATATGCATACTTCAATTTCCAAAAATATGTATGGAGGGCCTACCCTGGACACAGAACTGTTATTAATTTTGGCAGGTCAGAAATAGGTGCACATTCTGGAGTTATTGGCTTATGTGCTAGAGCCATACATCGATGCACTGTTGTTATATACCACTATGACAGAGATACAAAGAGAACAGCCCAGCAGATACTGACACCAGTGCTCAGCCTTCATGGTGACTCCATCCCAGATGATTTAAAAGAACAGTCTATGAATGAACTGAAGGAGTCTTTGTGATGATGAGGTTGCTGGGGAGTACAGTACAGAGAAGGGAAGAAAAAAAGTCAACGGAGATGGGTTTCCCCTGCCACACTGGGGTCATTAGGGTTATACGAGAAGGCTTCACTGGTGGAAAGCCAAAGAAATGTTGAGAACTAACCACAAGGACCATCAGGGGAAGGGCAGCCCATACATGAAACCTTGTATGAAGTACAAATGGAACTTCAAAAAAAGTGGAAAAGTAAGTAAGCATGCAAGCAAACAAGCAAACAAACAAGGCAAGTAGATGAAATAGCCCACTCCACTCCGGGAGACTGAATAGGGGCCAATAAGCTTATGTTTAAGCAAGATTCAAAACTAAGGCTGAATCTCAGGTCAAATTGCATTTCAACTGGAGAAGGAATTATAAACCATATGGTTTCTGAGCAGGGAGAAGCCAGTGGAGGTTTGGGATGGTAAAGCCTTGCCAAATCCTTTTAGATGAAGTCCTCTCCATACTTGGTTAGCGTTGCAAGTTGGTATATGATAGCAGCTGGGGCTATATTAGGGATTTGCCTCTCCAGTTAGCATGAATTCAATGGGTCTGTAATAAACTTATTAAAATACTCTGACTCTACTTAGGTGTAGCTTACCACTAATTCCCAACCAGCCTCCCAGGATCCCATAAAAGGAAGCCCTTATGATAGAATAATAGAGCGTATCAATTTCTCCTGTGTTAGGTTTTTCTTCAACACAGTCTACATGCTGTCTCTGGGAGCTAACTATTTCCAGATCCAAGGTTTTGTCTTTTACATAGGGACAAGAATATAGAAATGGATGGTCTTAAAATGTACCCATAAAGGCAGAATTATAGCAGGATATTGGGTTCAGCTACATATCGGGAAGGAGGTCCCTTTGGTGCAGTATAAGAAAGAGATGACATGCAAAGAGACCATCTGGGGACCATGTGATAAAAGAAACTGAAGGTTCCACTAAGGACATTGCCAGGAGGGAAACAAGAGAAGCAGGTAGATTCAAATGACTAAAAATGAAACTTGCCTGTTGCTATGGAATTTGACAAAGGAGACTGAGGGAAGAGGAGGTATAGAAATGATGTTAGTGCTTATGGTTTGGGCAACTGGGAAGATAATGGTGACGTCACCAGTAGAAGCAACTTCAATAGCCAATGAAGTTTACAGATTGGAACTTTAAAAAACGTTTTCAGTCTGGAAGGAAGTATGGGGAGAGGGTTGTCTGTATAACTGTAGATCACCAGAAAGTGTCTGGCCTGGCGATGTTGCTTGGCTAGACTCCTTGCAAGCAGCATGCAAAGCCAAACATGAGCATAATATCAGTGGGAGAAGAATATAAAGCCACAGAAAAAGTCAACAATTGCCACCTCACTGCCTCTTTGACAACTGTCTCCTATTTACAGTTGTGGGGAAGAGTTTCTTCCCTCTCAATATGTTCTCACCCATGTCTTGTCCCTAGTTAACCCCAGTTTCACCACTACTAGTTTTGGAAGAGTGTATTTTCAGTTTGTCAAATATTTTTCGTCAAAAAAATTTATCAATGTATTATACAGGTCATCAAAGAAATGTAAGGAAATGCTGTGACTAATTTCATTTGCTTTGTAATATCTTTCAATATGGAAACAGCAGACAACTGGAATCCAAAACCTTATACTCTATGCTGGTGAAACTCTTCAGTCGATACTACCTCATGGAAAAGCAACCCTACGGAGGGCATTTCTGTTCTAACCACTAGGCAAGAAATGGAAGACATGATTATGTGGACATATATATGGTGTAAGACAGAGACTAACATGGAATCCATGTATAATGGGTCCAAGGTGAGGTGAGTACAGATGTTGGGCAAGGAGAAGAGAAAGCTAGCATATCTGTTGTGCCATCAGATATAAGTATCATCTGTAATTTTGACCCTGTGTGTTCTTTGGCCAACATAGGATGGGTACACAACTGAGGCAGGTAACTGTGTTGCCAGGCTCTCTAAAAGATGGTGAGTGTGTGGAACAATGGTCATCTTTGCTTTGTGGATGTAGATGATGCCATTTGGGTGCACTTGTCCACATTTCCCTTAAATTCCATTTTGTTACTGTATTTTGCATATAGTCTTAACCCTGATGCCAGGATGTACACAGTCTAACTCTAGCCCATTCTTATCTAGGTTTCTCTTTCCACCAGGCATGTACAGAAGTCAGAACCAAGCAATGGAGACTTAAATACTTGATGTGTCTTTCTTGGGTATATGTAGGTATACAGTAGGAAGAGTCAAGGTCAGCATGCAATAAAGAGAGCCACACACCAAATTCTTAGCAGTAAAACTGACAACACCCAAGTTATGGAATCATCCTAGATGCCTGTCATTAGAAGGAAGGATTAAGAAAATGTGCTATGAGGGTTGGAGAGATGGCTCAGCACTTAAAAGCACTGGCTGCTCTTTTGGGGGTCCTGAGTTCAATTCCCAGCAATCACATAGTGGCTCACAGCCATCCGTAATGGGATCAATGTCCTCTTCTAGTGTGTCTGAAGAGAACAACACTGTACTCAAATACATTAAATAAATAAACCTTTTTTTAAAGAAAAAGAAAATGTGCTATGCATACACAGTGCAATATTTACAACTTCCTTAAGAAGAAAATCATATACGGAACTGGAGATCATGTGAAGCCAAATAAGACAGACCCAGAGCAACACATACTTTCTGTCATATATAAGTACTCTAGGTAGTTTTTAAGATGAAAGAAGAAGCAGGAAAGAGGGCAGATGAGAGAAAGCAATGAGGTAAATGTGACTGAAGTGCATAGTATATATACATGCATGAAAATGCCATAATGTAACCCATTAGTTTGTACAAATCATATATACTACTTTAAAGCTTCATTTTAATTATGTGTGTGTGTGTGTGTTTGTGTTTATGCCACATGTGTGCCAGTGTCTTCAGTGGCCCTAGGTTCACAGTTATAGATGGTTGTGAGCAACCGAATATGGGTGATGGGAACCATACTTGGTCCTTTCCCAAAACAGCAAATGCTCTTAACCACTGAGATATTTCTTCAGCCTAACATGTGATCATTTAAAGGGGTTTTTCAACATGGGAAAAGAAAGCAGGGGAAGTAAGCTTATCATTTATTATGATTTGTTTTCTTAAGATGCCCTAAACCTGAAATAGAAGCCAGAACTCGACTCTGAGGGATGGAGAGTAAGAGAATATTTGCTATGCACTGTGCTCTCATCAGCCCTTTACGTATTAAAAGAACATTTAGTATGTAATGTGTGAATTTATACATTTGTGTTTGTGTGTGTTTATAAATTTTTCTGTGTTGATGTATGTTTATATGACTTTGTGTATGTTTATATTTGCGTGTGTTTATGTTTAAAGCTCTTTGTGTGTGGTTGTGTATGTTTCTACATCTCTGTGGGCTTGTGTGCTTCCCTGCGTCAGGTCAGAAGATCCACTGATGCATTTTCTCAGCAATCATCCTTCCCTCTGGGTCTTTTAATTTAGATCAGTTTGATTCTCTCTGCTTGATTAAGCTCTAACATTGCTTCATCAAAATAAATATGTGAGTGTATGTGCAGGTGTGTAGATGCACATGCACACAGAATCCAGAAGGTGTCAGAGGTCCTCTATAACCCTCTGCCTATTCTTTGGTGGCAGGGTTGTGGTTTTTTTGACTTTATGTGTGTGTCTGTCTCTGTGTATGTGTTTCTTGTACAATTTTTCTTTTCCTTTTTTAAAATTATGCTGGTTTTATTTCCTCTTTGTTTTCTAAAGAGGAAGAAAAAGAAGGCATAGGGTTAGGTGGATAGGAATGTGGAGAGGAGAGGAGAGGAGAGGAGAGGAGAGGAGAGGAGAGGAGAGGAGAGGAGAGGAGAGGAGAGGAGAGGAGAGGAGAGGAGAGGAGAGGAGAGGAGAGGAGAGGAGAGAGAGGCGGAAACTATGAGCAGAATATATTGTATGAAAAAGCATATGTTTTCAATTAAAAGAAAGACATTTCTTTTCAGTGTTTCTAGTACTGTACAGCCAGAGCTGTTGAGTGACGTGTATGTAGACTCCTTCTTCCTCTGGGGGGATCCATAGCTGGTCTTCCCACTTCCGCTCCTGTTCATCTTTGTTGTATAAGAGCCTTTTCATAATTCCACTGCTATACCTGAGAAGGCATCTTGGTTAGAGCAGAGCCCTTGGCTAGATCCACAGCTAGCACAGTAATATCCTCAGCCACTCCTTGAACCAACCTTTGCTGTGTGGGTGCCTCTGTCCATACTGCACACTTGACTCCTTAATGCTGAATGCCCAAACTGGTTCTGCCCTTCAAGGGTGTTTCTGCATCCTCTGTGGGCTAGCATTCTGAGGGATGCAGGGATGAAAAAGGAAGAAAACACTTCTGCTCTTTCAGAACTCGTGTTCTTTAATGGTGGGTGTGTCCTTTTGAATGCCTTCCATTGTCCCTATTATTACAACAGAGAGTAAGGGTTATAGAACGCTCATAACTTGGGATCTCACACAGCTCTGAGGTAGAAATGTAAAATTCAAGCTCAGGATTTAGGACCAAAGCCCACGTTCTCCCGATGCATACCTCTCCCAGCTGATAGCACATCACACTAGCAGAATTCTTATGATGTAGTAAGTGAAACTCTAATGTTTCATGAAACTGATAGCTAGATCTGCATAGCCAGTGAGTTCCAAGGAGTGGCTGCTATAACCTGTTCTAACTGGCTCTAAAGAACCTTAGTTCAATCCACTTAAGAGGGTTAAAAGGCAAGTAAAGGACATGATTCTAGTTTACATATTAGGGTGCCTACTATGTGTCAGGAATGGCTTTAGCTGCCCTGTTTGTGTTTATTTATGTATTTATGTAGTACGTATGTATGTATGTATGTATGTATGTATGTATGTATGTATGTATGTAAGTATGTATTTACTATCATCAGTCTGAGGATACAGGCGCTGTTACTACTGTTTCAGTTTTATCAGTGAAAAGACTCAGGGATTACTAAACTTTCTCAAAGTATCAGGGCAGAGCTGGGACATGTTTGGCTGTTGTCCCAACCTTAGCCCCACTAATTGCATAAAGATGAGACTAAGCCCACCACACATTACAGTTGGGAGTCTGGACATCTAGTGTCACTGGGGTCATGCTGTTCTGCCACCTGCTCACATGTCTTGGTACAAAAAGATGGAAAAGTCATAGAATTTAGTTTTCATGGCTGGAGAGTGAACAGGTATCATCCTTGGCCAAGAGGACAATAGGTGCAGTGGTGTGGGTAAGAAAGAAAGCACACACCCGGGTCTTAGTTAGCATTTCTATTGCTGCACTAAAACATGACCAAAAAGCAAATTTTGAGGAAAGGGTTTATTCAGCTTACACATTGCTGTTCATCACCAAACAAAGTTAGGACAAAAAGTCAAACATGGCAGAAACCTGGAGGTAGAAGCTGATGAAGTGGCTGTGGAGGGGTGCTGCTTACTGGCTTGTACCCCATGGCTTGTTCAGCAAGCCTTCTTATAGAACCCAGGACCAACCATCTCATGGATGGCACCACCCACATTAGGCTGGGCTATCCTCCCTTACAGCTGGATCTTATGGAAACATTTCTCAATAAAGGTTCCCTCCTTTGAGATAACTCTAGTTTATGTGTCAAGTTGAAATATGATTAGCCAGCATACTGGCTTCCCATGAAACAAACTAGATGTCCTCTTAATTAGTTTGACACTAGATTGTTATCCTTCTGACCAGGAAGCAGTCTCTCTCTGGTCAATTCTTTTGAGTAGCACCCTGTTTTCTCTTCAGGGACAGCTTAGCAGCTCTGAGAGAGGATGTGACTATAGTCTGTTGACTGCAATGTAAAATGAAAATGTTGGGATTCTGTTTTATAGCTTGAAGAGGAACTAGGGAGATAGGCCAGTCAGTAGGGTGTCTGCTGTGACAGCTTGAAACCCCATAGTTTGGTTCCCAGAACACATACAAAATCCAGGTGCTGCAGTCACCCTTTGCAATACCAAGGCTGGGTGGGTGGAGGCAGGAGACTTCCTGAGGCTCACAGATTCAATAAGAGGCCCTGTCTCAGGAAATAAGGAGGAAGTTATTCTCATTGACCTCTGGTCACCACACATCTACATAGGTGCATTTGCACACATGGATTTGTGAACTCACAGAAGGGTCTTAAGATCTTGGTGTCCTAGACAGGTCATGTACTCATGAGACGAGTCCCACCCTCTTGCATTATGGCAATGTCATATCCCAAACCTTATTTTCTCTTCCTGCCCATTCTGGGAAATGAGTCGTCATGGCCAATTTCAAGTTTCAAAAACCATAGAGATAGGGTGAAGGATGCCTCACTCCTATTCTCAGAATCAGTGAGTAACCATCAGGATGAGAGTAATCATTAAATGACTGTTAGTTGTTAAGTGGAGTCATAGAACCCAAGCCTACCTACTCTGAGGCTAAAATCCAGGTTCTTGCTGGGCTGCTGAGCTTCCTCCTTACTCCTGCTCAGTGCCCTGTAGATCTTGGTGAGGTTTGTGCTTGGGTTATCAAATATGGCGCTGATCAATTAAGTTTTTGCCCATAAATGAAACCAATATGTTATGACTATCTCCAAAAAACTAAAGAAGATGTCACAAGGAGATGGTGAGCATCCCAGACTTCTTAATGAAGTCACCCACATCCCCAGATTGATGTAGGTGTTACGCGTTGTGCTGCACTCAAAGAACAGGTTGAGAAGTCTGTGACTTTGAGGATAGACTTGTTCTTTTAAGGGAAGAAGGCCCTGTTTGTGATTACCATTTTTAAAAATGCAACCCCTACCTCAGGCAGGATCTTTACTGTTTAGTCTTTACCAAAGAGCAAGAAAACCCTCCATTCTTCAAGGTGTTTATTTCCTGGGTGATTGGAGACAATACAACCACATCCTTGGTTTTGAAAAGTACTTCAAGTGGATTCTACATTACTGAATTTAGACTAGCTACCAAGTGTGGACTTCAGCAAGTATTAAAGATCTTGGAGGCTTCTACTTCTTTCTCTTTCAAATCAGGAAAAATGGTAGAGTTTGGATCTTTTATTACTTCTGGCCAAATACAGTCATAGGGATTTTTTATGAATGAGATTTTGTGAATGAGTAATGCTTAGCCATGGGGCTTTTGGTTTGTTTTGGTTTTGGTTTTTTGTAAAGAATAAAACACATTGTACTTCTAAGTTTTAATTCCAAGTGCCTTATAGTGGGACTGTTCTGGCAAGTTGTTGTTATGGTTGTTGTTGTTTCTTATCAATTTGACACAAGCTAGGATCATCTAAGAAGAGGGAACTTCAATTGAGACAATGTCTCCCTAGGATTTGGCCTGCATATAGAACTATAGAGCATTTTCTTCATTAATGCCAAATGTAGAGGGCCCAACTCACTGTGGCAGTCCTGGGGTATATAAGAAAGCAGGCTAAGTGAAATACAGAGAACAAACCAATAAGCCACATCCCTGCCTGGCCTTTGATTCAGGCTTGAGTTTTTGCCCTGACTTCACTAAGTGATGGACTGTAAAGAACGCCTAGAATGAAATAAATCCTTTATTCCCCAAGTTGCTTTGGTTATGGCCTTTATCACATCAGTAGAAAACAAATAAAGATGAGGACTGAGACACACACACACACACACACACACACACACACACACACACACACCATGCAATGGACATGCACATGCAGGAATATTATGAACAAAGAGGGGAAACACCAACTTATTATAAGGATCACAGATTGACAGATCTGCTACATATTACTTGGCATTAGTTAACCCAAAGATGCAGGCACATGGAAGATGTTCCATATTTATTATTTAAATGTCTCTTTGTGTCCATCAGCTGCCAATTTGACACAGCCTAGTCACCTGTGAGAAAAAAAGACTACTAGGAAGCAATCAGAATGAATCCATGGGTTTACAGAAGGAAAGGTATACAACTTAATTCCTAAGAACTGACAGGAACAGAGACTGGCATGGTGGCTCCCAAGAATGGTTCCCTGGCATTGCTGACCAAAAAGCACTAGAAAATGAGCCCATGTTTTGTATCTTGTATTTTTATGAGACTGATCGGACAACATTGGATCTGAATGGCTCTGGCTAATATCAATGCATCTAGTCCATGATCATCAGGTCAAAGGAGCCTTGGTGAAAAGCTGACATATCACCATAGCAGAAGAGAGAGACAGGCACAATCAGACTATTGGTGACACCTCTGAGCCCATGAATGTGCCACTCTTGGAGCTCCCCTGCCTTCTAAATGTTTGTCTAGAGCACAGAAATGGAGTGCTCTCAGGGTGTAAGCTGATGGGATTAGTGCTTTCTTTGATTTATGTCCCCTAGCATGGTGTGACTAAACCCTAGTACATTAGCTTTTGAAATCAAAGAACTGGTTCAAGTTATCATTCACTGTAAGGAGAAGCTAAGGATGTTACTAAGTCTTTTGTTCCTTGGAGAACAAAAGTCCAGGTTAGCATCTAAACTGTGACCACAATCAATAACTGGTTGTAAGAGAATACCCAATCCCAGTCTTTAACTCCTCACAAAAATAGTTGAACTTATCACCTATCATGCCCCACTGCTAGCTAGTCAAGGACTGATGGCAAATCATGGGGTTCCCACACTTGAAGCCTTCCAGTTAAGCTGGGAACATAGCTCATATACAAGCAGATAATGTAGCTGGAGTTTGGGGGGCTTACTGTGATTGCAGCTTACAGATGTGAATCATGCTGTACAGTATCTTTTCAGAGAACAGCATCATGCTCCAGGAAGCAGTTTTGATGACCACTATGGGATTCTCTATGAGAATGAAATGTTAAGAGCACTAGATTGGAGATACCTGCCCATCAACCCAGCTTACCAACAGGATAGACTGTGCCGTTAGATGGTGTCAGAGTACTTCCCACTGGAAAAACTTGACCTTTAGCCTTAAAAGTAGCACAACTACTTTTGCATGAAAGGGATTCTTAGGAATATAATTTTTCTTCTCTGTCAGTCTGTAAAAAGAGTAGCCTGTGCCTGTATAACCATCAGGAGATAGGAAGGATTAAGGTAAAAAGGAAAGGTGAAAGATCACCTGTGATTAGCTTCTGTACAGCTAGCGTAGACACAGAGGATCAGAGAATAAAGCTAGGGCATGCTGCTCAGTCAAGCCCCCAGCTGGCTTTGCAACTCTGAGCAGGTCATTTGATTGAGTGGCCTTTGATTCATTTACCAAGAATGGAGCCTCTGCACCTAAGTCCCAGCTTACAGTGAATTGTGCTTTGTCAGCCTGGGTGAAGATGAGGCTACACAAAGCTTCGCTAATGATCAGTTCAAAGTGCTTTGCCTAGCACAAAGTGCATATAATTCAAGACTTGTTTTACATAGAGAAACACAACTATTATAAAGCTATTATAAGTTAGCCTTCCTACCTGGAACTTTTCTTCATGGTTCTAAAAGGAAGATAGGCTATGCAAGTAGGACATGATATGACACCAACTAATGGCTAGTTATAACACATAGAGACTCACGGAGACCCTACAGCATCTCTGCATGTCATGAGTGGCAAGCCTTATAAACATAACCTATGGTACAAAGGCCTGACAGGAGAGAAACATTTTCAGATGAGAATAGCGAGACTCTGTCTTTAGGTCGCACAGTGTTCTAGTAGTAAAACCAGGATACAAATGTATCAAAAATCTGGCTGTAAACTTCAAGTTCATTTGATTCCATGATGATACATCTATCAGAAAGTCAGAGATAAGAACTAGATGGCATGGTTCCCTTATGCACATTGGTTTGCAAGGCAGGTAATAAAATCTCATTTGTCTTCCCATCCATTTTCACATCATTTCCCATGTCAGACACTTTATCCAATGCTTGAGTGCATGTTTGTGTGTGAACATGTACATTTATGTTTGTGTGTGTGTCTGTGTATGGAATGGTGTCACTGTAATTCTGGCCTATGGATATAATTATGTTTTATGAAGAAGTGGCAAATTGTATGTCAATATTACATAATTTATGAGAAAATCCACAGGGTATCAGTATTTTGCCTCTGAGTATATCTCTGTAACACAGCATGTCTGGTGTCCCCAGAGATTAAAAAAGGGGGGGAGCATGGTATACTCAGGAGCTGGAGATGCAGATGATTGTAAGCTGCCATGTGAGTGTTGAGAACTGGACCCTGGTCCTCTAGAAGGGCAGCATTCACACTTAAACCATCTCTCTACCCTAGGAAAGCCATATTTGAAATACATAGAGAAATACAGGGGAAGAGCCATCAGGTACAGAAAAAGGATAAAAGCATCAAATGGACTGCACATTGATGTGATTGATTGGATTTGATTGGATTGAAAGGATTTTATTGGAATAGAAAGTAGTAATCAGAAACAATGGGCCTTCTTACTGACTTAAAGCCAAGCAACCAATGCATGTCATAGAAGAGATCTGAGTTACTACCTACTTTTCTCTATACAACCTGCAGAACAGCCACCATCCTCTAGTCCCATGGCCAAGGGCTATCTTCATGCTACAGCAGGACAGTCAGTGTCCTCTGGCTTGGACATTCTAATTCCTTTACTACCTGGACCTTCACTGTTGCTGGCTCTTGACTTAGATGAGCGGGCTTATAAAGATGCTCATTCCAGTTTTGAGTGCTTCCCCTCTACTTACGGGGTGAGGAGTCAACAAGCAGAAACTGACAGTCATACAAAATACCAGTAAGACTCTGGCCATAAGTGTTTCAAAGTCATCTTCACAGCAGCATTATGGTAGAGGACTCACTCATGTAAATGGCATGTATATGTTAGACAGGGGAAGCATGTCAGTAGAGTGGACTGTGTGTAGAAAGACAAGGAATATTTATTTTGCTTAGATTTTATTTTGCTAAGTCTCCTAGGCAGGCCTTGAATGTATGATTCTTCTACCTCATCCTGAGGAGTAGCTATGGTTACAAGACACTTGCAGGCCTGTAAACCCAGGCCCAGCTGAGACCCATTTCTCACAGCTCACAGCTGTCATTGTCATTGATGTGACCTCTGAGCCATAGTTTGAGCATGAACCCTCTGGGGTTCCCAAACAGGATTGCCCAGAACAACAGCATCAGCATCCAGCACCTTGAACTTCAGAGTAAGGCAATTTCAACAGCCATGCTAGGAGCCCTCTTGATGATCCTCTCAAATTCTTAACTACAGAAATCTAGCTCTCACTGTCCAAGACTCTCACTGTCTGTCCTTCTTAAATATTGAATGTTTAGCTCGTTGGAATTGCAGTGAGCTGGTTTTAGTGCATTCACTGGGCACAGGGAATACAGTAAGACATGCCAATTACCCTTAGTATATCTACCATTCTGGGGACCCCACAAGAAGCAGCACTTCTTTAAACAGACACAGGGGCTTCAGCTTCTCCTTTGGCTGCATGGTTTGTTTGTTTGATTGTTTTTAAATAAGCTACTCAGGTCATGGTCAAGCAAAAAAGAACTGTACCTCAATTTAGCTCAAGCCATCTCATTGATTTTACTGGTACCCATCAAGGGTGACTGCCAATCTGCTTTCTAGATTGGACACTCCCTACCAAGAGTTCACCAGCTCTGGGCTTTAGACATTCACAGTTTTTGAAAGACAAGATCATATAAGCCAGAAGTATTTGGGGATAGTGAGGGGAGGAACTCAGAAACCCCTCAGCTGTTATCTGGAGCATCAGAAGTATTCTGACAGTTTCAAAATGGACATTAAATCACCCATGGGAAGGATGTAAGGTGGGTGTCATCAGTGGGGAAGTGGGTCGGCAGCTGGCAAGTAGCAATGGCAGCGAGCGTGGGATGGGAGTCAGAATGAGAATCATAAATCTTGATTACTCTCCATCGCAGTTGATTTGAACTGAATGCCTTGGACAGGGATGGACTTTGTATCTCACTGAAAATTGGGGGGAAAACTTGATTACACGTATAAACTGATATAAATAGCCCTTGATATGTGTTAATGTCCATAAACTATAGCCATGGAAGGACAAAGGCTACATTCTACAGATCTATGGGATTTTTTATATATATAAAGGGGTATTCTAGCTCTCCAGAAAGCAGAGAGACTCACTTCATCTCCATGTTTTCATTCCAGTTCCAGTAAATGTCGATCATTCTGTTGCCAGAATGCTAGCTGATCTTATAATGAAGGCAATTAGAGCAGCCAGCCCTCCTGATTCTGATTGCCCTCCTGTTAAAATTAGGCACCCTATAGAAAAATGGAAATGCAGAGTCGTTACCATAAAGCAATAATAAAGTAAACCATTCAATTACAAATGAAAAAAAAGTGCCTGGATTAATAAGAATATTGTATGCTTAAGAGCATTAAAATACAAGCATATTACCATTTTGCATACATAATGAATGAACTTAGAGGCCAGAGTGATTGGGACATAAAAATACTAAATGGTGGTACCATTTCTCATAAGCTAATGCTGTTGTGCTTGGGGGCTAGGAAGGGAGAGATGCCTGTACATCATAGAATCCTGGGTATCCATGTCACTGTGGATGTAGAGATGGATGATGGAAAGCAAGTGAGAGAGATAGAGAATGGGTTTTGGGCAGAATCTGCTTGCAGAATGGGAAAGCCACCTTTCTTTAGGAGGCTTTACGAGTCATGAGTTTGGAAGCAGGAACAGAAAGGAAATGGAGGCACAAGAGCATGAAGACTGCAGTGTGGCATAACACAGGAGCCAGGGGTCCAAACCAAGTGAAGGTGGGCAGGGGATGGGTGGCCCAGGGCAGGGTGACTCTTCTAAAATAACCACCAAATGCTCAGCTCTAGAAGATAGATACTGTTTCTCTGTTAGAAAAGTGGATGTCTTTGTACAGTCTCCCTATAATTGAAGCTCAGTGAGACTCAACCACAATTGGGGGGTCTGATATGCCTTCCAGCCATTACTGTGGTTCTTTGCATTGCATCAAATAATTCAGGATAGACTCAGGCCACTGTCTTTCTTTGAATTCATCACTCTCTGGTTGTACTATGCTAGAAAGTGGTATAGCCCTGTAGAATTCAGTTTTGCAGTGTCAGCAGAGGTTTTCTGGGCTGAGAGTACTTAAGGGCAGCTGCAATGTCTCAGACTCCATACCTTATCCCTAGAACTCAGCAACATGGAAGCAGTTGAGAAATTATCTGGGGAGTGGGTTTAGGCCTGAGCGGATGTGTACTTTTGACATGAGCATGGGCGTGTGCAGCTCTTGGAATGGGAATGGTCCCCATAGGCTCATATATTTGAATGTTTGGTTCCCAGTTGGTGGACTGTGTGGGAAGGTGTGGCCTTGTTGGAGGAGATGTGTTCTAGGGGTAGGCTTTGAGGTTACAAAAGTCAATGTCAGAGCCAGTCTCTCTGTCTTTCTCTGTTTCTTTCTGTCTATCCCTGCCTTTCTCTGTCACTGCCTCTTTGCCTGTCTGCCTGTCTGCCTGTCTGCCTGTCTGCCTGTCTGCTTGCCTCTGCATCTCTCTCTCTCTCTCTCTCTCTCTCTCTCTCTCTCTCTCTCTCTCTCTCTCTCTCTCTGTCTCTCTCTCTTGCTGTCTCTCTCTCTCTCCTTCTGTCCCTGTCTCTCTCCCTCCTTCCTTCCCTCCCTCCTTCCCTCTCGTGGATGAGATGTTGAGTTTGCAGCCCCAGTTTCAGCACCATGCCTGCCTGCCTACCTTCTTGCTGCCATGATAGTTATGGACTAACCATCGGAAAATGTAAACCCTCAATTAAATGCCTTATTTTATAAGTAACCTTGGTCATGGTGTCATCTCACAGCAATGGAACAGTAACTAAGGCAACAGGGTAAGGAATCCCAATGCCTCAGCCAATGGGAATGGCAAAGACCTCCTTACCTTAGTGAGGCTCAAAGGGGTGGTAAATTGGGGCCAGAGTGGGAATGTCGGCAGTGTGAGCAGAAATGTCTGTCATAGCTTTCTCTCCTCATCCTCATCCCGGATATTTATGGCCTGAAGACTCCTCCCTTATTTAGATTGTTTCTGCTGAGATTAGATAAACCTGGCTCATTGTTCCACTGTAGATAATAATATATAATAACCCTGCTTCCTTGTTTATGTATATGCAATAATCCTGCTGCTGTGTTCAATTGTATATAATAAGCATACTGAGCTTTTGGAGTGTTGCAGCTTTTCCATCCAAAAGCCCAGACCACCCGGATTTGTTTGTACATGTGCCTGTGTGTCTTTCCTTTCTTCATATCTCTTTGGCCAGTCAGGTCAATCACTGGAGCTGTGTGAGCACAGCAAAACTTCCTGTTGAGTGACTAAATGAATGGAACAATGAATGGGTTCAATGACTGATTGAATGGAACACTGAATGGGAGTGCTCTGAGCCCTCACAAACAATAACTTTGTTTCTTAGCATTCTGAATTCTATTTCCCCATTTCAGTCTTCTTCCTGCTGACCAATATGTTAACACTGCTCCTCAGTCCTGTCCTTGCTTAACATACACTGGTTTTGGTTTTGTTTTGTTTTGTTTTATTTGTTTGTTTGTTTGTTTGTGTTGGTTTTTTTTTTTTTTTTGCTTTTATCAATTAATTTCCACACAATCACTGTTTATTGTAGCCTCACCATTCAGGGTTAAATCTAGGTCTGGACACTGCTGAGACTAAAAAGGCATGAGTACTCTCTCAAGTAGCACCCATACTAGAGGGATTGAGTATCAGACATTGTAAAACATGGACTGTGTCAGGAAGGAATTTCTTCCATATTGAAGCAATACTTCTCCAGGGAGGCTTATTAAGAGTCAGGAAATTGCTGAGTGTGGTGTTGTAATGTCTTTAATTCCAGCACTTGGGAGGCAGAGTCAGGCAAATCTATGAGTTCAAGCCCAGCCTGGGCTACAGAGTGAGTTTCTGTATGCCCAGAGAAACCATGTCTTAGAAAAACAAAACAAAACAAAACAAAACAAAATAACAAAATTAAAAAATTAAAAAAAAAAACCCAACTCAGGAAATAAACAACTCAGAAGTCCTAAGAAGTCCTTGAAACATAAAAGAATTACAAGGCCGGGCGTGGTGGCACACGCCTTTAATCTCAGCACTTGGGAGGCAGAGGCAGGCAGATTTCTGAATTCGAGGCCAGCCTGGTCTACACAGTGAGTTCCAAGAAAGCCAGGGTTACACAGAGAAACCCTGTCTCCGAAAACAAAAAACAAAAACAAACAAACAAAGATTTACAAGATCCTGCCCTGAGGTTGTACAATGAGTAACAACTGCTAGAGAGAGGAGACTCTCTGACCTGTTGAGCTGCCTGTAAGTCATGCAGGGAGGAACACAGGTGTGGCTTTCATTGAGTGGCCACACATGCTGAGGTGGACTTTTAGTGACATGGTCACATACCTTTGAGCCATCTATGTTCCTAGCCCCTCATCCATACTCCTATGTCACTGTACTAAGCTCACTGGTGCAGTGAGCTCGACTTTTGTGCCACATTTGTGCCGAATAAGTATTTGTTCACATCTCCTGAGAAAAAGTTACAAAGCAGAGTGTGACACGATAACACTCCTGAAAATGTGTGCAGTGGAAATAGAGCTGCATAGGGCCCTTTGTGGCCCAGATCATAAGGCATACAACAGTGAGCTTTTTATATGGTTAGATTTTGGTTTTATTTTGATCTGATTTTAACTGTGCCTGGGCTTTTCTTTTTAACATATGAAATATGTAAATTATTATTAATTTTTTTTAATTTCACAAAGAGCTCCCAGTTAAGAGATTTTTGCATTTTAGAGACACTTTGGAATTTTGAAGGGATTTGAGATATTTTAGAGAGGCTTTGGAAATTTTAGAGTGGCTTCGAACTTTGAATAAGACCTTGGTTGTCTCAAAGAGATTGTACTTTTAAAGTATCTGAAATTTTTAAGACTGTGAAAGTTGGAATGTGTTTTATATTGGGATATTGATATTTATATAAGACTTTGGAGGTAAACAAGAAAGAAGATGTTACAGTTTAATAGCAATGTATTAGTGTGTTAGGTTGACAAATGGTCAATTGTCATGGTTAGTTTTTTTGTCAACTTAACAAGCTAGACTCATTTGCAAAGAGGGACTTGAGAAAATGCCTTCTTAGATTGCTCTCTGGGGCGCCACCCAGCAAACTCAGACAGCTAGACACCCACAGCCAAACAGTGGATAGAGCTTGAGGACTCTTATGGAAGAATAGGAGGAAAGATTGTGAGCCCTAAATGGAGTAGGAACTTCACAGGAAGACCAACAGAGTCAACTAACCTGAACCCTTGGGGCTCTCAGAGTCTGAACCATGAACCAAGGAATACATATGTAACAGATGTGCAGCTTGGTCTCCATTTGGATGTGAACAACTGGAACGGGGGATATCCCAAAAGCTGTTGCCTGTCTGTTGGTTATGCTCTTCTAGCTGGGCTGCCTAGTCTGGCCTCAGTGAGAGAGGAAGCATCTAGCTTCGCAGAGACTTGAAATTCCAGGGTGGAGGAATACCCAAAGGGGATCCCCACCTGCTCTGTGGAGAAGGGGAGGGGTAATGGAGGAAGGATTGTGGGAGGGGGTGAATGGGAGAAGGGCAGTGAGTGAGATGTAAAGTGAATGAGTAAAAAAAAAATAAAGTAATTAAAAAAATGAATCATGAATATCCAGAAGATGTCTACTATTTACTTTAAGTAAAAGTTAAATAAATAAAAGATTGGTTTCTGGAAAATTCTACCAGACATTTGCTTTATTGGTGCTTTATGTGGAAGGCCTAGCTCACTGTGGGTTGTGGCAACATGGGGCAGATATTCTTGAGTTATGTAAGAAAGCCAGATGTGTAAGCCATGAGAAGTAAGCCACTAAGCAGCACTCCTCCATCCATGACTTCTGCTTCAGTTCCTGCTTCCAGTTTCCTGCCTTGAGTTCCTGTCCTGACTTCCATCAGTGCTGGATGAGAATTATAAGGGGATAGAGATGTTTTCCTCATCAAGTAGCTTTTGGTCATGACATTTTATCATAGCAACAGAAAGCATAAGCTGACTTTGGAATCTAAGACATCAGTGTCTTGAACTTTGAATTTGATAGCTGGCATGAATTATATCTTTAAAATACTCTCATCTATCATTGCATCATAACTCCTCATGGGAAAGGGCTACACAGTATGATAGTCAGGTGAAGTTTACAACATGAACTCACCAGTAAACAGAGAGAGGAGCGGTGGGTAACTTCATAGTGATCCCAGTTCCTCCATGTACTTCTTTGTTTGTGTGGTGGTCAACTATGGTATCTACAGTTACAACATGTGAAGTGGTGATTATAGAACTTTGTCATTCGTTCATTCACTCATTCAGTTTTCATATAGTGCTGACATAAACTCAATGAAGCAATATAAAAGATAAGTGTAAAAGAATGTGGAGTTCACTTTCTACTAGGATGGACAGTGAACATTCATATCATTTCTGGAGAATAAGTGTCACACAAAAAATGAAGCAGCACACAGAGAGAGAATCTGACAGTGAGGGTGGATGCTTTCTCCCAGAGATGCTAAGAAAATTTCTTAGAGAGGGTCCTGAGGTGTGCACATGCCTTGTGTGCTGCAGGCACAGAAAACATGGTCATCAAACTGAAAGAAATTGGTGACCCTAGTATTTGCTACTTAAATGGAATTTAAATATCTATTATGTGACTCGTTATAAAGCACATTGAATGTTACTGGAAAAGCATTCCTGGAATAATAGTGGTAGAATTCTAAGCTATTTGCTATATGTTTTGCAATAACTACTCTATTTGATCCTCACAGCAACCTCTTGAGGTAGATAATGTCCTCACCATATTTACCTATGAAAATTAAGGCAAGCGCATCATGTAAATTGCCACAATTCAAGCTGCTTTTGAGAAGCAATACCCACTAGACACACCATGGCAACAGAGACCTCTGATGAAGAGAAAGGGTTACCGTGGTAAACGGGGAACATGGAAACAGGAGTTGGGACCAGTGACTATATATACCCTTCACATAACACATTCCAATGACCAGCTTCCTCTGACAAAGGGCTAGCTCTTAATAGCCCACCCACCTATGAATTCATCAGTGGACTGAGCTATTGGTGAGCTTAGGACCCTTAATTTCATCACTTCTCAATAGAGCCAGTAACTAGAAACCAAACTTTCTTTCTCTGTCTCTGTCTCTGTCTCTGTCTCTGTCTCTGTCTCTGTCTCTGTCTCTGTCTCTCTCTCCCTCTCTCTCTCTCTGCCTCTCTCTCTGTCTCTCTCTCTCTGCCCCCCTCTCTTTATTAGATATTTTCTTCATTCACATTTCAAATGCTATCCCCTTTCCTAGTTTCCTTCCTGAAAATCCCCTATACCCTCCCCCCGCCCTGCTCCCCAACCCATCCACTCCCACTTCCTGGTCCTGGCATTCCCCTGTACTGGGGCATATAGTTTTCACAAGACCAAGGGCCTCTCCTCCCATTGATGGCCAACTAGGCCATCCTCTGATACATATGCAACTAGAGACACGAGCTCTGAGTGGGGGCGGAGGGGGGGGGAATACTGGTTCATATTGTGGTTCCCCCTATAGGGTTGCAGACCCCTTTAGCTCCTTGGGTGCTTTCTCTAGCTCCTCCATTGGGGGCCCTGTGTCCCATCTAATAGATTACTGTGAGCATCAACTTCTGTATTTGCCAGGCACTGGTCTAGCCTCACAAGAGACAGCTATATCAGGGTCCAAACTTTTAACATATCAGGCTTTTCGAGGGACACTTCTTATCCAAACTGTCATTGATGTAGTTTTCTTTGTCTGGATTTTTAAAACATACTTTAACTAACTTATACTGTGAGTTTCTGGTTTAATAAATTCATTTATTCCATGAGCATTTATCAAGCACCTGTCACGCTCCTGGCCCTTGGGCAGGCACGGAGAATATAAAGAATGTAGGATGGCTTCTGTGCACATACTAGCGTACAGAGGTAGCGACAGGAGCAAAATTATAATGCACCGCATCAAGCCTTGGAATCCCACTGAACTGTCTCATGTGTCTTCAGCTTGTCTTCCCGACAGGAATATGTCAGCAGAGTCGTGGTGTATAAAAATTATAGCTAGTATACCTAGACATTTTCATAAACAATGGAAGAAATATTAGTGGCTTCTGTGAAACAAAAACCCATGGCAGCAGAATTATAAATTTCCATAAATCTTCCATCATCCCTAGAAAAGAGTCCACTAACTGGGTCTTCTCATCTTCTGAGGCTTGATTTGTGTCCCAAGAGCTTTCTTCTCATCAGACTATCTGGCTGATTGGGGAAGGAGTGTGCTTCCCCTTTCTAGTGTTGGAACAAATGATTTCCTCTTCCCCTGGTCTGGGAGCTCCTGCAGGCTGACAGGGACTGGCTGGCTCCCTCTTCCACCCGCCACTGAGGGGAGGTAAAACACAAACTCTGTCTTCTTGATCTAAGGCAAAATAGGATTCTCTGCCAACCACACCCCACTGGCTTCCCTGCTGAGACTCAGAGCTCTGTTGCCCCAGTTGATTAATTCTTGAAATTGATTTGGTATTTGTACGCATTGCCTTCACAATCATTAAAGAGGCATTAATTGATTATTCAGGTGTAGAATCCATTCTGTTCCCCAATTTTACAGCCTTCTCAATCTTTTCAACAAACTGCAAGGGCTGTTTGGCCTGGACCTTTCATTCATTAATCACAGCTTGAGAAGTATACAGGACAGGAAGTCTAGAACCTGTTCATTTAATATCTTTATTTCTGTATCAGAGATGTCAACCTTATACAGTCATATGCTATTCCTTAGAGAATGGCTAAAATAGATTTCTCTTCTTTCTCCCCACCCCCAAGTGTCTCCATTGCAAATTCCTTATCTCTATGTACACATACACAGATGCATATACACTTGCTGTAACACCGTCACTGGAAGTTCTCCAACCAAACCCAAGTCCAAAGCCATGTCTGTTTGTACTGGCACATGTATTAGAAACAGCTAAGATCAAATGATCTTAAGTAACTTGTAGTTTCTACAATGGTCAAATTACCCTAGTCTCTACTGTCTTGTTTTATTGGCCCCTTTGTCTGCCTGGCATCTGGAAGAATTTGTGTCTTCCATCCCTATCTCTGCTTACTATTTCCAACTTCCTGAGGACGCCCAAGTCCTAGCTTTATGCAATGTACAGGGTGCTATCAATGGCTCGCTTTCCTTTCCAGCTCAGCTATCACAGCCGAGAACATTCCTCAGCACCAGACTTTGTGCAAGGCTCTCTTATATCTTCAAAGATACTCACAGAGATGGGCTCTTGCTGAGGAAATGGCTCAGTGGCAGAACATTTGCCTAGCATGTTCTGGGTTTGATCTAGAGCCAGTCAAGTGAAAAGAGTCTATTGTCATCCGCATTTTATATATGAAAAAACTAAGGCTTAGATTGTTGTAATGTTTAATATTAGAGTACTTGGACCATCAGCCACAAAAATGTCCCCTTTTCTCCAACACACTAACTCATAAATTCTTCTCTATTCCCTCCTACTCACTTCTCATGTACTTTACTATGTGAAATTTTCTTTGAGGCAGAACAGGCAGTATCATTCTCTAACCATTATGTATTTCTTGTGGAAGCAGATTATTACATGCATATTTACATGTAAATTTATCAGAAGATAAGCTTTTCTCTAACTGGAAAGTTACAGACAACCGAGAACATATGCATAGGTTCTGAAGTTTTCTCAACATTATACTTATAAGTCACATCTTTGCCAATAACTTATATTTTACAGACTAAATTTGTCACACTGCACTGTCAGTCTGCAGAGATACAGAAAACTCCACTTGTCCTCATCTGTAGAGAGAAGATAGAATAAATGCTTTTCACATCTCCAGAACTACAGTGCCTAACCCAGACCTGTTTCAGAATCAATCAATCTCTCTCTCTCTCTCCACATATATATGTGTGTGTATGTGTGTATGCATATATATATATGTATTTATATGTATGTATATGTAAATGTATATATGTATATATGTATACATATATATATCATTTATCTCTATACTTTTTTTTAAGACATACATTTAAACTTATAACAATGACAAAGAATATAGGCATGGCACAACAATGGAATAAGGTGATCATACATCTAAACAAAATCATCTGAGGAATTTATGACTAAACAGAGAACTGGAAGAAGAAAAAGAGTAGATAGCTGTCTGGGGTTGGGGGAAGAACATGTCAGACACTGGGAAGAGTATGTGCAAAGTCTTAATGACAAGACCTATGGGTCCCAGCAACTGAATGAAGGTCTATGCAATTCCAGGAAGACTTGCTGTAACCTTCCCACTCCCTCTATTTCCAGCAAGATGAAAGCACCCACAACTTCCACATGGGCATCTCTGGGTGGGATGGTTCATATAGACTGCATAGGATTCTGAAAGTGAGTAGACTTTAGAAGGTACTTGGCAAATGTGAACTGAGCCTGAGACTATAAATGTTTAGACAAAATTCCTGACATACTTCCTTTTTCAACAATGACAGCATAGAGATGCTGTGCTCCAAAGGTTGATGTTCTTGAGAGGGAAGAGAGAAAACCAACACAGGGAAGCAAGTAGCTTGCTTTGATATTGCCTCATAAGCTCCAGTTTCCACTTATCATGCCTGAAAACAAAGTATAAGGTCGCCAGTACGACCTAGGAGATGGTCTAGTTTAGCAGTCTGGACACCTCGGGAGCAGGTACACAGACAGGAGGTTGAAACAACGATGGATGGTGAAATAAAGGCAGGGCAGTGATGCTTATTGACTTCCATGGGATCCCAGGCTTTTTGACCCTATGATTTCTCTGACAAATGACTGGTAACACCCCAATTTTACAGTATCTGCTGAGGCTAGCCCACACACTGAGTAAGGACACAGAGGCACAGTGTGTTACAAAGCTGATGGTAAAGCTAAGACCTGCATTAGCCCCATGAGATGCTGAATACTCTTCCCTTCCTGGTGCTGAGTAGCAAGCTGACTATTGTTCAAAACATAAAGCTGCATTTACAGAAGCCAATACTTTCAGGAGCCTGGTAGGGGTCTATGTGAGAAACAGGCTAGAAGAAGCACAGTAGAGATCTGGGGGTCTGTGCTTTTGTAAAGGGCAAGCTAGGAATCACTTCCTGTTAGTAAATGAGGCAGGTCCACAGGACTTGATTCACCCCACCCCTACACTTCAATATGATTCCCCAGTCTGGATAATCATATGAAATCTCCAAGCTGTTAAAACTCTATAATCTGTAATCACAAAGCAAGACAACCAGGGACCATTACCAACAACACGCAAGAAGTATTTAAACATTTTTAATACAGTGAATGCCATTCTTTTGTGATATCTCCCATCAAGAGATCTTTATTTATATCTGAAAATAGATTGCTACTAAATTCCAGACCTCTTGCAAAGTGTGTACTAGCCCAGGCTGCACTTAGCCAGCCCAGGCTGCACTTAGCCAGTTCCCCACTGTCACATTGCCAATCCACAGGTATCACAGTCTAAGGCACTGTCCATCAGCCCCGATCCCTGGCTTAAAGGTTTCTTCACCCGGATAAGTCCTCACTAGGGCTTTTTCTTGCCCCCCAGCCTCCCCACAGCAAGGATAACATGATATTTATTTTCTTCCATTTAATTTGGCTTGTTCCCAACCTGGGCTAATTCTTACCAACACTGAAGGTCTTGAGTTGCACTTGCAAATCCAGCTTAACGTTCAAGTGTAAGAGGAACAGGAGCAATTCACCTTCAGTCAATAATGCAAACAGAGCTGGGTCTAGATAAACCCCATTACCAAGCCTGAAGTGGCCCAGGGCACCTCTGCTACTGCTGATTAGCCTAAATGCTAAACACAAACCAATTAACACACTCTAAGGCTGCTTATCTCTTGTCACTTAGTGTGGAAATAAAGCCCAACGCTAAATACACATATTGATTTAGCCATTAAATCCAGCATCACTCAAAATAAAACTCGTTATATTATTGAGTAAAAACAAAGTCACCTTAGTTCTCAGGATGCGCTGTACTATTAAGAAATTTTCTTTACATTGTTCTATTGAGGTCCCAAACTGGACAGGGGATCTCCCCTCTACTGTGGGCATGAACCAGCTCTAAGGTGGAATAAGAAAGTGGATGTTTGCCTTCATCTTAACACCAGCTCAGGCTCAGCCACTCAACTGGCACACTGAATGTGAAGCTTTCCCATTCAAAACTCTACTGTAGAATAGAGAAGAAAACTTTATGCCTGGAAGAAAGGTCATTAAATGGGAAGATGAACAGGGACATTGAAAAATGGCAACAGATACAAAACCCACAGGAAATACAATAAAAAGGGGGTTAACTTTGAACCTTAACCATAGACATCCACTCAATGCTTCTGGAGGCAGGAGACAGTAATCCTTTCTTAGTTCATGTAAAAACAAGTAATAAAGAGGTTGGAAAAATTCAACCAGGAAGGTGCTTTAAATGCATGCCTTCATTTAATCAGCATCAAGGTTCTACATAGTACGATGCTCACAGCATCCTCTACCATCATGACAGTCGCTGTACTTTTCCAAAATGGTTGAGGTCTCTTTAGCTGTAATGCCAACCTACCAGGACATTATGTCATTGGTTTGCACATCCCCAGGAGTTAGCTGAACACGTGGTCATTGTGTATTAGATGCCATTGTATACTTGCTGCCATTACAGGGCTGCCACCCAAAATCTGGGGCTGTGAGCCATGGCACCAAATGGGTGCTTGTAGAATAAAATTTCAACTCCTGGTCATGTGTGGCACTTTCTGTAGACTTTCTGGGGAGGCTTTTTAAAAGCCCATATTTGTGATTGATAGAATCACACTATGAAGGACACATGATCTGAGCACTTGTAAATCTCTCTACCCAACGCTGTCCTTACCACAGTATCTCTGCAGGTTATATACTAACCAACTTATTTATCAGCTGCTCTTAAAGCCTGCTTCTGCTATGTCACAGATCAGTGATAGAACAAAAGTGTGCTTACTGCTAAGAGAGGTGTGCAGACCCCACTGTACCTCCTAGTTTCCAGACACAGTTATTGATAGATCTCTTCTATACCCAGGAATGGTTTCATGAGGATGGCAAGAACTACAGCTGAGGGTGAAAGGGAAGCTTCTGTAGGACAAGGTGGAGTGAGGGTGTCTGAGGAAAGCCTCTGGATTATAAGGCAGAGTGAGCACTTGTGTCTAGCTTCTCTCCTAACAAAAATGAAAGCAAATTCTTGTCAACTGTATCAAAGCATCCAGTGTAACAACAAATGGAGAAAGACAAGAATAGATACACAATCTGCCTTGGCAAGTTAGCCAACACCAAAACTCAGTTCCTATAATGCCAGATGCAACAAGGAACAGTTGCCCTTGTCAAGAAGACATGAAGTGACAGTCAGGCTACATGCATGAGGCTAGCTTCTGAGACAGTGATTGACTGCCTCTCTTACCATACACAGCCAGCAAATTCCTCTCTCTCCCTGTAACCCAGTCCTCAATAGCCACACTGAAAACATCTCCACAAAATCCAAAGACAAACTAACCCAGGCTATGGTTCTAGAAATAGTCATAGTTTCTCAAGCTCTTCCTGACATTAAGTGCTGGTTCAGGGATAGCTTATTAATGAGTCCTTTTTCTGAAGGCTCGATGTAGTTGAATGTTTTTACCTAAGGGACATGTACTGAAGGCTTGGTCCCTAGTATGTTGCTGTTGAAATAGGATAATGGTTGAAAGTTCGACCTGATGGAAAGAAGTTAGGCTACTGATCGACCTCCTTCAGAAAAGATTAATGTCTTTCCCGTGAGATTCTAGTAAGTTCTCATAAGAACTTGTCTGACCTCTGAATCCCCTGGCTTTCTTGATTGCCATATGAGCGTTCCCTCTCCTCCCCCATATGTCCTATGCTACAATGTTACATACTAGATGGGGATGTAGCCCTCACCAGAGCTGAAACAGTACAGATGCCTCACCCTCAAATCTCTAGAAGTACTATGAGCAAAAAGCAGGCAAACAAAAAGTACAAAACAACATGTTCTTTTCTGTATAAAAAAATACTTCCTTGAGTGTTTTATTATAGTAATAGAAATATAGTCACTTTTGGAATTCTGCTAAAAAATATTGGAGAAAAGACGCAGCCATTCTTTAAGGATAGTTGAACTGGTTGTATCCACGTTTGGCACTTCTGGCATACATCTTTCCTTTGGAGAACAGAGATTGCCTGAGAATCGAGTGAGCAACAAAGACAATCCAGAATATGGTAGAGAGAGTTCAGTACCTGCACTGAGCTAGGCCTGAAAGCCCAACAGAATTAGTTTACAGCTCTGAATATTTATTTGTGCTGGACCATTAACTCTCATTGTAGCCTAAATAACTAGATCTATAATTATACGTGTACTAACAAAAAAAAATGTTTTGGAGAAAATAAATAGCTATTAAAACCAGGATTAAAACTTGTAAAATGGTCTAGCTAAAGAGCTTGAAATTTGTGTGGGTGTGTGTATTTTTGTGTGTATGTGTCTCTCTCTGTGTGTATGTGTATCTGTCTCTGTCTCGCTCTGTGTCTCTATCTCTCTGTCTGTCTCTTTCTGTCTCTGTCTCTGTCTCTGTGTAATGCCAGGTGTCTTCCTGTGTGTGTGTGTGTGTGTGTGTGTGTGTGTGTGTGTGTGTGTGTATGTAATGCTCGGTATCTTCCTTAATCTCTCTGAACCTCATGCTTTGAGACAGGGCCTCTTGTGGAACCTGGAGTTTACTGGCTGGATAGATTAGTTGTCTAGTGAGCACTGACCATCTGTCTCTTTACTACTAGAATTAGAATCATAGAGACATGTTGCTTCACCCAGCCCTTTGTGGGTGTTGGGAATCTGATTGTAGGTCCTCATGTTTGTATGACTAACACTTTATCAAATGAGCTCTCTACTCAGCCTTTAAATGTTAAAACGGGCAGCCCTTGGCTACTAGTCCTGTGAGCCAGCATGTCTGTCTATCTAATTCAGCTAATGTCAGGTTGCTATCCATCCTATGCTATGGGGAGTTAGCAATCTTCTGTCTTGCATACCCAGCAATCTTTACTGAGAGGAACTTGCCAAGTACATAAACATGATCTGTGTAAAAGGAAGATACCACAACCCAACAAACCCTTCTATAAATCACTTTTAGGTTAGGAATTCTAAGCACACATCCAGTAAGCTAAAGCCCTTTCTCTTAAAATTTCAGGAGAAGATAAACACAGCCTACACTGGATGACCTAAGTCCTAAGCTTTTACTAAAGTGTCTGTGTCACACTTCTAGACCACCTTTAATTTTTAGCTAGGCACACCCTCTTGTGTTTTCTTTGAGTTTGTCACCTCAGTTAAACTTCTAATCAGGGATCAAGGAATTTGAGTCTATCCTCTTCCAATGTCTCAGGCTTGTTTATTCAATATTAAAGAACTCTGTCCAGCTGATTCCTATAGGACTGTGGGAATGGGTGCATGGTTCAACTGTGCTAGCATACTGTCCCAAGCTTTATAAAGTTACTTATAAAGTGTCCCCAGGAAGTTAAGTCAGTCTCTTTCTCTGTGTCTCTCTTTTTCTCTCTGTCTCTGTCTCTTTGTGTGTCTGTCTTTCTCTCTCATCTCTCTCTTTCTCTGCCTCTGTCCCTCTCTCATTTCTGTGTGTCTCTCTGTCTTTGTGTCTCTCTGTATCTCTATGTCTGTCACTCTTTAATTCTCCCTTTTCCTTTCCTCCTCCTGACCCCCAGTACCTAGGACAGGACGAGAGCCTTGCACACACTATTCAAGGATTCTAACACTGAGCAGCATCACCACTTTTTATTCAGTTTTATATTGAGATAAAGTCCTGATAAGCTTCCTAGGCTGTACAGGAACCTGTGTTGTAGCCAATTGCTGGTCTGGAACTAAGACTCTTCCTTCCTCAACGCCAGGGTAGCTGGGATCACAGTTGAGCACACCACACCTGTTCCCTTTCTTCTCGTAGTCCCACATTTCCTGAGTGCCCCAGGATACCTGATGAGCATTTCCGGTTGCTTCTGTACAAAGGAAACCTAAATGTTCTAAGAATGCTGGCTCCTCTGAAGGGCTCACCCACAATCGGATTTCCTGGAAAACACTTGTGATTAGAAATTATACAGAAGCGGCACCGCCTTGACTACTCATCCTCCTCTGAGATGCTCCTGAGCTACTAGGTCCCTGCCTCTGCTACAAACCTCATCTCCATCAATAGCACTATCACTCACTCAAGATGCTAAAGCAGCCAGCGCCGCCTGTTCCCCTTGTTAGCACCAAGCCCTGTGTTCAATTATTAACCAAGTCTTGACAACGATCTCTTAAAAATCTCTCTCAAGCACACACTTGCTTCTCTTCTCCTCATTATTTCTTGGATGAACTGTGGCAACGGGCCCTTGAACATCTTTCCCGCCTCCAGGTCATTCCCTTCTCAATCTGCCTTCCCCATGGTAACCAGCAGGACCTTCCTTCAGAAGAGATGGGAACTTCACAACACCGGAGCGATGTGCAGTGGTTGTAAGCACTGAGGAAACTCTTTCTCAAATCCCCTTTAAAATGCCCCCAGACAGCCAGTAAGAGAATTATATGATGCCTCTTCTACAGTATAAAATTGATTTCACTTGGAATCAGGTTGCGTTTACATTAATTGCAGTGCTGTTTGAAAGAAACCTAAAACATATCACATATAGAAGTGTTGAAAAGCCTCAATTACTTTGTAATTGCCTAAAAAAGAGAGAGAGGGAAATCAAAATATGTTTTTAACTCTTTGTTCAGATGTAATTTTAAACTGAAAAAAATTGCAATAATAAAAATACTGAAAATATATGCATTCTATTCATCTATTGATAACAGCTTATTAAACCAAATTGCTTTACTTACTCCTATGTATGTATTCAAACCTACACACATATATGCATACATGCATACACATATGTGCTGGTACTACACACACACACAGAGAGGCAAGCATACATAGACACATACACACATCAATATTTCAGAACCATTTCCACTAATGGAAAGAGCTCAAAATACCCTGTTTCTCTCTTAGGATCTCATCGCTGTGAAGGCCAGGCCCTTCACCCCTAAAACACTTGCATGAATGTTTCTAAGAATAATTGATTTTTACGCATGCACACTGCACTTATTGTCTTTGCTAAATTTAACACTGATTCAATACTTTTGTCTAATCTACCATCTGAATTCTAATAGTGTCAATTGACCTAATAATATTTTTCATTGCTCATACTTTCCCTCATGTGCAAGGTGTAATTGAGGATCAGTGATTGCATTTACCCACTCTGCCTAAGTTTCCTGGAATCTGAAACATTTCCAAAACCCTCCTATAACCTGTTTTTATCTTTTATGACATTGACATTTTTAAAAAGTACAGTGCAGTATTTTACTTCCTTTTAAATAGAAGTTTTCTAGCGCTTTGTCTGGGGTTTCCTTAGGATTAGATTAATGTAAACTATCCTATGCCCACCCCCTTCTGACTCCACCCCCATGCCCATATCCTGCCTGCGAAGCCTATGTTCAGCACGCCACCTGAATCATCTCCATTTTGATGCTTCCTATAGTCAGTGAATCCCTTTGAACTCTGCCTGCTTCTGTTCCTATGGGAGTGACATCCTTTCCTCGATTTCTCACCAGCATTTCTCAATCCTCAAGACTTTTGGGATGCAGACTCCATGGATATCATTCTGGACCCAGGATGATTAACTGAAGTTCTTTCTTAGTTATAGGCTTGCAGTCAAGGAGAGACACATATACTAAAAGAAGCTACGCTGAGCTTTGTCTGAGCTCTGTGAATTTTGCCAAGCATATATTTATATTCATGAGCGAATCATACCTTTTTATAGTGTTGAGGGGGAAATATCAGATGATTTGATGGACCTAGCAAATCCTGGGGTGCTTAAACTAAGAAAGGGCATATGCATATTGCCACAGAGTGTAATTCTCACTGTTTATACACTGGGTTGTGTTGCTAAATTCCTAGCATGGCAATGTCTACCAACAAGCCAGATACATGCATGTGTGTATGGCATGTGAGCATACCTGCTTGTTCTTCATGAACTGGGGCATAGTGTATTCTAACTTGTTTGAATAGTCTTGCAGGCAGCTTGAAATTAAAATTTAAACGGAAACTGTAACGTGATTTTTTTTTTAGAATCCCTAAGATATAGTTAATGTAGTTTCCCAGAGGAAAAATTTGAGTTCCACATTTTATAGACTTTATTCTTTTATGTAGTCATTTATGGGGAAGGTTTTTTTTTAATTTCTTACCCCCTTTTATTAACCATAGATTTTTTTCTTATACAATATAATCTGAATACAGTTTCTCTTCCCTCTACTCCTCCAGTTCCTCCCCACCTCCTCTCACATCTGGAACTATCCCCCTTTCTGTCTTTTATTAGAAAATAACAGCCTTCTAGAAGATAACAGCAAAATATAACAAATTAAAATATAGGATAATGCAAATCCCATCATATCAAAGTTGAACAAAGCCAAGCCAACAGGAAAAACAAAAACCTAACCAAACCAAACCAAACAAAATACAACCTAAGAGCAGGTACTAGAATCAGAAGCTACTCATTCACACGTTCAGGAGTCCCATTCATATACTAACCTGAAAGCTACAGTATATATGCAAGGGACCTGGTGCAGACCTGTGCTGGCCCAGTGCATGCTGTTTCAGGCTCTGGGAGTTCATGAGCTTTGCACAGTTGTTTTAAAGGGCCTTGTTCTCCTGCTGTCCTCCATTCCTTCTGTTTTCCTTGAGCTCTGAGGGTAGGGAATTGATGGAGATATCTCCTTTAAAATCTATGACATGGACATGTACTCTGCAGGCTACCAAAAGAGAAAAGTAAACACCAACCCAACCACAGAACTTTTGATCCATAATTGATCCTACTTGCAAAATATGCCAAGGCAATGGTGGCACAAATATTGTGGGAGTAACCAACCAATTAATGGAACCCACTCCTGATACTGCTTAAGTGACCAAGAATCAGAATCTAAATAACCCAGAAAACTAGGGTTAAACCAGATACTGCTAGCCTAAAAAAAAGTAACGATAAAATGACTCCTAACGATATTCTGCTATACTCATGTATCAGTTTCTTATTCATCCATCATTAGAGAGACTTCCTCCTATAGCGAATGGGAACAGAGAGACCCATAACAAGACAGTAAGGAGAGAGAGAGAGAGAGAGAGAGAGAGAGAGAGAGAGAGAGAGAGAGAGAGAGAGAGAGAGAGCGCTTAGAAAATACAGCTCTAAAATTTATGGATTTTAAATAAAACAAAGCTCAAGGTATGTGTGGCTTACAGTGCTACTCAGCCGGAACTTACTAGGTTATAGTATAGGAAAGCAAATTTGAAACAATACAATCTCAAACAAGGGTTATTTACACACACACACACACACACACACACACACACACACACACACACAAATTGTGTTTTCACCTAACAAGGAAAGAATAGTATTTAATTTTATATTAAAATAAGAATATGAAGCCAGGCAGTGGTGGCACATGCCTTTAATCCCAGCACTCCGGAGGCAGAGGCAGGAGGATTTCTGAGTTCAAGGCCAGCCTGGTCTACATAGTGAGCTCCAGGATAGCCAGGACTACACAGAGAAACCTTGTCTTGAAAAAACAACATAAAAAACGTAAAAAATAAAAATAATAAAATAAGAATCTGAATGTGAGAGAGAGGTTTGTGGAGAGGAGTGGGGTGGACAGGGCTGTGAAGAAGATGGGATAAGAGTGGTCGGTATGTATTGGGTGCCTGTGTAAAACTGTGTAAAACCACACTTAATTAAGAAATAATGAAAGAGAATGAAAAGGCACTCTCCAGTGTCAGAGTTATCTAAGAACTCAAACAGCTCTGTTAGGCAGTCAAGAAATGCCTGATTCTCAAATGCAGACTCTGATCGCTAATCGTTACATGCTTTATTCTGAAACGCTGCCTGATTTGTTCTCTAGGACTGTACAAGGGAAACCCATGCAGAAGGCTATTCCCACATACACTGCTCACTCCCATGTAAGTAGTTGGAAAATGTGGGTGAAATGGATCATTCGGAAGAAATAGAAGCAAAAATGACAACACCAGTCTTAAAATCTAAACATTTATTAGGAAAAAAATGGGAAATTTTCAAAACCTTGCAAATAAAATATACTTCCAGCAAGTTTCAGAATCTAACTCTACAAACGCAAAACAGGATCACACCCGCTCATTAAACATATTGATGATGCACACATTCATGATACACACTTATAACACATGTGCTTTTGCTCCATTACCTACCTATTACAGAATATTTGGGGGTTGTTTGTTTGTCCATTCATTTCTTGGGACAGGGTCTCTATATGTAACCTTGGCTGTCCTGGAACTCTCTTTATACTCCAGGTTAACCTTGAACCCACAGAGGTCTGCCTGCCCCTGCCTCTCAAGTGCTGGGACTAAAGGTGTATGCCACTATGCCTGGCACTACACTACACATCTGGTTTTGGACTCCTGGACAAGGGACTGAGGTGCTCATTTTACATATCACAGCAGACTTGACATCCTGGTTCTCTCAGCATCCCTCAGTCATCCCGCAGTCTTTATCTGGCCAACCCTGCCCCATCTCTGAACTTTCCAGGCTGGGGATTGGGCTGCCCTTTCCCTAGAAGCTCTTGCCTATATGATCCAGACATTTTACATTTTACTTCTCTTCTCTTCTCTTCTCTTCTCTTCTCTTCTCTTCTCTTCTCTTCTCTCTTCTCTCTTCTCTCTTCTCTCTTCTCTCTTCTCTCTTCTCTCTTCTCTCTTCTCTCTTCTCTCTTCTCTCTTCTCTCTTCTCTCTCTCTCTCTCTCTCTCTCTCTCTCTCTCTGTAGCTCAAGCTCTCTCTTTTTCTCTCTCTTCCCCCTCTCCTCTCTCTCCCTTCCCATAGCAACTTCCCTGGCCTTCCTCCTTGAGGCCAGGTAACTCGCCTGCTGGAGTGCAGCTTCCCAGTAAACCTGAATTTGATCTAATCTAATCTTGCTTGAATTGGCTCATTTCACAGGCTGAGGCATAATTTATCACTAAAGAGCATATTAATAGTGTAGTGCAATTTTATAGAATTTGAGAACTTTTCTCAAAATTCTGAATGTGGGTTCAGCAAATAGGAAAGCAAAGTCTCATTCATGGAATCCCTGTAAACATCTAGAGAAAAATACTCATTAGAATAATCACCATTTGGCCTCAATCTTGGAGGGTGAACGGGTGGTCAGGTGCAAGAGTTCATAGTTTGGAGATGAACTGATTCTAAAATACAGGAATATGACACCTCCTCTCTAGCTGGGAAGGGACTCTTGCCTCTGCTAATGGTTGCTCTGCAATGCAGGATTACGAAGAAATTGACATTTAGTAAACACGTGAAGCTGACCTTGGCTATACTAGCAGACTATTTATAATGAAGAACACAAATGCCCTCTACAATGTGGTGGCCAATGCATATGTATATACATATATACATAAACATGCTTAGCTTAATAGAAATACTCACTTTCAAAAGGAGAGAAAAGATCTCTGGAGGAGGGCGTGGTTAATGAGCCACTAAGGGAGTCTGCTGTCCGGTCTGCCCTCATTCTCAGGGAGCAGTAAGTCATTCCTTTTGAGGGAGCATCTGAGTCCTCTTAGCCTAGTGACTCAGAATCAGTCAGAGCCACGAGCAGTGGCCAAGACCCAGGGAGTCTGTCACTGTCTGTTGTCCTCCTGTGACCAAGTATCTTTACCGTGCTTAAGTCAGACGTGGAGGTGGGGCTACTCAGGAAAGTATGTACTTTTCACTGTAGTTGTCAAGGGCAGAAGCACTGAGTCAGGAGAGTAGAGACTACTACGGCCACAAAGCCAGTGAGAAAAAGGCCATAGGGATAGAGACAGGCAGGTGCCCTGTGTTATCAAATGACAAATGCAATCTAAGGCAGTGGATCACAACCTTTCTGATGCTGCAACTCTTTAATACAGTGCCTCACGCTGTGGTGATCTCAACCATAATCTTTTTGTTGCTATTTCATAACTGTAAGTTTTCTACTGTTATGGATTGTAATGTAACTAATCTGATCTGCAGGATATTTGATATGCGACCCCTATGAACAGATTGCTCAACCTCCAAATGGGTCTTGACCCACAGGTTGAAAAGTGCTGCTCTGGAGGCCCCTGAGTTCAGACTGAGCCTTTCTATTGTGGCAATCTGCACAATGCTCACTTGAGTTCAGTTTCTGTGAATTTTCCATCTAACAGTTTCTAGCTCATCAGTCTTGAAAACATGCTATGTGAGAAATTATTTTAAAGAATTCTTAATTTTGAAATTAAGGTGATGCATGGATATAATGAATACTTCCTGTGTCATATCGTTTTATTGAACACAAAGGAAAAGCAAAGTGGCCTGTGTTACTCCTATCACTATGCATTTTCTAGAAGCTTTGAATTATGAGGCAGGGGCTGGGGAGATGGCTCACTGGGTAAAGGGCTTGCTGGCATGTATGAAGATCTGAGCTCAGATTCCCAGTGCTTATGTTAAAAGGTTAGGACTGGTTAGTTCGTAATGTTGGTCCACCTATAGGGTTGCAGATCCCTTTAGCTCCTTGGGTACTTTCTCTAGCTCCTCCGCATCCACTTCTGTGTTTGCTGGGCCCCGGCATAGTCTCACAAGAGACAGCTACATCTGGGTCCTTTCGATAAAATCTTGCTAGTGTATGCAATGGTGTCAGCGTTTGGATGCTAATTATGGGGTGGATCCCTGGATATGGCAGTCTCTACATGGTCCATCCTTTCATCTCAGCTCCAAACTTTGTCTCTGTAACTCCTTCCAAGGGAGTGGGGGTGAATGGCTATGGGGGACTTTTGGTATAGCACTGGAAATGTAAATGAGCTAAATACCTAATAAAAAATGGAAAAGAAAAAAAAAAGGTTAGGACTGAGAGCCTGTGACCTTAATGGCAATGACAATGGAGAGAATCAAGGACCCTTGGGGCTATCTGGCCACCCAGACTAACCAACCAGCAAATTCTACGCTCAGTAAGAGATCTTGTCTCAAAAGTAAGGTATTTGTAGCAACTGAAGAAGACACCAAACATCATCCTCTGGACTCCAAATGCACATCTCGACTGGTACACACATGTACACACACAAATGTAAGTATGAGAAGATACCCACCCAAGCTAATGAATAAAAAGGTAAGAAATTTTCTCTTTAAAATTATTCATCCTGCAGTTTTATTTTATGTGCATAGGTGTTTTGTCTGCATGTCTGTGTGCTATGTGTGTGTAGGGTGTTCTGAGACCAGAAGAGGTTATCAAATTCCCCAGGACTAGAGTTATAGATGATTGTGAGCTGCTCTGTGGGTCCTGAAAATGAAATCTTTGTTCTGTAGAAGAGCAGACAGTGCTTTTAACCAAATGGTCAGCCCTGAAAACACACATACAAATAAAAATTATACAAACTGAACAGACTGTATTTGTCATATACTTATATGTATACATATATATATTACATATATATATTGTTTATAACAAATACAACTAATAAAAAAGGCCATGAATTTGAAAAGGGATTGAAATGGATAAAAAGGAAATGATGTAATTATTTTATAATCTCAAAATATTCTTAAATGTTTTATTATTACATATTTTCCTCAATTACATTTAGAATGCTATCCCAAAAGTCTCCCATACCCTCCCCCCCCCCACTTCCTTACTCACCCATTCCCATTTTTTGGCCCTAGCATTCCCCTGTACTGGGGCATATAAAGTTTGCATGTCCAATGGGTCTCTCTTTCCAGTGATGGCCGACTAGGCCATCTTTTGATACATATGCAGCTAGAGTCAAGAGCTCCGGGGTACTGGTTAGTTCATAATGTTGTTGCACCTACAGGGTTGCAGATCTCTTTAGCTCCTTGGATACTTTCTCTAGCTCCTCCATTGGGGGCCCTGTGATCCATCCAATAGCTGACTGTGAGCATCTACTTACCAAAGAAAAAATTGAAAAAATTTGAAATTAATACAGAAGTAGAAATAAACTCTTTGGTGACATGACTGCAAACTAGAAAGCTGAGAATCCCTAGTTCCAAACCACTGTATTTTTACTGAATGGCTGGATATAAGGCAAACAAAAATCAAGTCTCTAAATCACTCAGCTTACAGGATAGATCTGAAAAGGAACTAGTATATGCATAAGCATGTAAAAGCTAAAAACATTTTATAAATATGTTTCAATCCATAGGATGCTGGCCTATTGTAAAAAGAAACTGAATCTCATTTTATCAGTAAGCGGGAAGGTCTCTGTATGTAGGTACAAGAGGACAGATACATTAAAATTTTATTATCTCGAAGCTATAATAACTCAAGGGCATTTCAATTTACAATGTCACCTCTTCATTAATTCCAATTACATTTTAATTCTAATGTGGATGAATTAATCTTCCCTCCATCACATGACCAAAACTATGAGGAATGAAGGATAAGGAGAATAGCCTTTTGTAGTTATTAAATCATACTATGAGCTTACCATAAGCAAAACAGTGTGGTATTGGTAATAATGCATAACAAGATTAAGTAAGTTTAAAATCAACACAAATTGTATAACTCATGACTTGGACATGGAATAAAACCAGCAATGACTAAATCAGAGTATTAATAATGGTGCTACCATAGCTGCCTAATGTCTGCTATAAAGATAAAAATGGAATCCAGCATCTCATACTATATATCCATGATAAGCTTGATTAAAAACCTAAACAATGGTCTTTAGAGATGGCAAAATGGTTAAGAGCACTTGCTGCTCTTCCAGAGAACCTGGGTTCGACTTCCAGGAATGTTATGGTGTCTCATAACTGCCCATAACTTCATTTCCAGGGAATCCAACATTTTCTTATGATCTCCATGGGCACCAAGCACACCCAGGGTACAAAGACAAACAAACATACAGGGAAAAACATCCAAACCTATAAAATAAAATAAAAATTAAAACCTAAGTATAAAATAAAATAAATCCAGGCAAAATGTGCACACACATAAAATAATAAATCTAAAAATATTTAAAAACCTAAATGTTAAAGAAAACAAGATAGTTAAATATCAAGCTCCAAGTTAAAACGATATGCATTTCTTTAGCTACTTAGAACACACAAAATAATCGGGCTATACGTAATCCTCCCTGAGCTCTCTAGTATGTGCCCTCTTGCCTCAACTATCAGAAAGGAGAGAGATGCAAAACAGCCACACAAATGGAAAGAATGCCCTAGACTCTAGAGTGATGCTGCGTGGGTGTTGTCACCTCTAACTCCTGCAGAGACCAGAACACTCACAGTCAGGTGCTGGTTTGATCCTGTCTGTCTTTACCTCTCTTTGCTATTTCTCCAGTAAGGAATAAAGGTCCTGCTTCATTATTATATTGATTATCTCCTTTTCCATCTTATGTATAAACACTACCAGTTCGTTGTTTTTGTTTGTTTGTTTGTTTTTGTTTTTTAACAAATCAACAGAAACAAACATGCTTCTCAGTAAAGTGACATGGAGTTGCTGTTCCCATATCCAGGTCTGCCAACGTCTAAGGAAAATGGAGGACAAACCACCAGAGAAAGGTGAATGAGAACTCTCATGTATGCACTTACTGTGTGCAAGTTTCTTAAAGGCATGAACGTAGATGCCTTGGTGGGGAAGACATTGCACAAACACAAGGACTAGAATTCCAATCTCAGTTGTCCAGGCCAACGCTAGGTGAGCATGCTGGCCCACTGGCAATACCAGTACTTAGGAGGCTGAGTCAGGGGATCCTTGGAGCCAGTTCTAGTTTCAAGTGAGAAACCCTCCCTCAATTATAAGGTAGAAGGTGAGCAAGGAAGACATCTGGGATTAGCTTCTGGGCTCCTCATGCATTGGCACATGTGCACATATGCACCCAGTGGCATATGTGTCTATTTTTATCCCTCCTTCAGAAGTGGAAGACTAAGGCTCACCAAGGGTAGACAGCTTGTTCACGGTCTGTGGTCAGGGCATTTCAGTGAAGGTTCCTCACGCTCTTAATCCTGATCAGTCTTTTTTTTTAATTTCTTAGATATTTTCTTCATTTACATTTCAAATGCTATCCCAAAAGTCCCCTATACCCTCCCCCTGCCTTGCTCCCCTACCCACCCATTCCCACTTCTTGGCCCTGGTATTCCCCTGTACTGGGGCATATAAAGTTTGCAATACCAAGGGGCCTCTCTTCCCAATAATGGTCGACTAGGCCATCTTCTGCTACATATGCAGCTAGAGACATGAGTTCTGGGGGTTCATATTGTTGTTCTACCTATAGGGTTGCAGACCTCTTCAGCTCCTTGGGTAATTTCTCTAGCTCCTCCATTTGGAGCCCTGTGTTCCATCCAATAGGTGACTGTGAGCATCCACTTCTGTATTTGCCAGGCACTGCATAGCCTCACAAGAGACAGCTATTTCAGGGTCCTTTCAGCAAAATCTTGCTGGCATATGCAATAGTGTCTGGGTTTGGTGGCTGATTATGGGATGGATCCCCACGTGGGGCAGTCTCTGGATGGTCCATCCTTTCATCTCAGCACCAAACTTTGTCTCTATAACTCCTTCCATGGGTATTTTGTTCCCTATTCTAAGGAGGAATAAAGTATCCACACTTAGGTCTTCCTTCTTCTTGATTTTCTTGTGTTTTACAAATTGTATCTTGGGTATTCTAAGTTTCTGGGCTAATATCCACTTATCAGTGAGTGCATATCAAGTGACTTCTTTTGTCATTGGGTTACCTCACTCAGGATGATATCCTCCAGATACATCCATTTGCCTAAGAATTTCATAATTTCATTGTTTTTAATAGCTGAGTAGTACTCCATTGTGTAAATGTACCACATTTTCTGTATCTATTCCTCTGTTGAGGGGCATCTGGGTTCTTTTCAGCTTCTGGCTATTATGAATAAGGCTGCTATGAACATAGTGGAGCATGTGTCCTTATTACCAGTTGGAACATCTTCTGGGAATATGCCCAGGAGAGGTTTTGCCGGATCTCCTGGTAGTACTATGTCTAATTTTTTGAGGATCCGCCAGACTGATTTCCTGATCATTCTAATTCAAGTCAGGGAATCAACCCCACACACATTCAGTCCTTGCACATCCAGGGACTGCACTACACCATTCGCTCTGTTTTACACTCTGCTCATGATGACAGGCATGGGATCTTGCTCAAGCTTATCACAGACAACTCCACACTTTTACTGAAACTCCAGGGGTGGGGAGTGGAGACATAATTTCATTTGGAAAATGAATAGTCAGCTATAGCTCTAGGAGTTCTATGGAAAGAGCCAACCTGAGAGGAGCTCAGTAGCTTAAAAATAATCAAAAACTAGGGCAAAAGACAGCTATGAGTGTGTGAGACAAGTCTCTGGACTCAGCCATAGTGGCCTTTGGATTTTGCAGATACACAGAGTAAAATTTACCGTATGCATTTAAATCACTACAATTTGACTTGTCTCATGCATAGACATATCTTGATTGACTAAAACACAGAGCTAAAATTCAGTATAGGAAAGATGTGGAACTTTTTGTTTTACTGACTCCCATGCTCATGATCTTCCCAGGAAGCCATGGTTTCTAAAAAGAAGAAGGAGGAGGAGGAGGAGGAGGAGGAGGAGGAGGAGGAGGAGGAGGAGGAGAAGGAGAAGGAGAAGGAGAAGGAGAAGGAGAAGGAGAAGGACGAAAGAAAGAAAGAAAGAAAGAAAGAAAGAAAGAAAGAAAGAATAATAGCTTTATTTATCAGCTAAAAGAATTGACCCATGACTCCTAGCTTTCCCAGTATGGTATGAACTTCATGACTGCCTTGATGAAAAAGCTTAAATAAACATTCTAGAAAAATTAATGGAAATGAAACTATGTTTGCATGCATGTAAGTAGGTATATATTAGAAGAAGTGGCAAGCATTTCATAGGGACTTGGATTTCTTTAGTAATACATGCTACTCCATGAAAAGAAGACACTGAAGTGGAAATAACAATGGGCTGTGAGCCAAAAAGGCAGAAAGACAAATTTAGTTCCTCCATTTAGCTGTGTGACATCTGGATAGAAGATTCAGTTTTTTGAGCCTTAATTTCTGCTCCCTCCTCTCAGTTCGTGTGTGTGTGTGTGTGTGTGTGTGTGTGTGTGTGTGTGTGCATAGAACTTGTCAGGGTGGCTAGTCTAGCTCTTCGGCTTGCTCCAGGGATGCCTTGTGCCTGACATGCAGTGGTGGGCCACCACACCCACACAGTATTCATGTGGGTGTAGAGTATGGGAACGCCAGTCCTCATGCTTACATGGTAGACACTTTACACACAGAGGCATCTAAGCATCCCTAGAGTACTTTCATTCATTCTTAAATGTTCAGCTAGCTGCAGTTTGCTAATATCACATATCCCCAGGGTACTTAGGTGCAAGTTAGATTTCCTTTGTTATTACTAACAACTTATAATGGAGAGTCTTTTGACTCAGCATTGGAAACAAATAATGTATTTAAACAAGTGAATATGTGTTAAAAAGAAATATATCAAATTAAGTCAACTACACTTACCAAGAGCATAAACAGTTAAGAGGCTATACTAAAAATGGCAAGTCATAAATAAAATTTGTTATGTGCTCCTCATAATAATGTAGGAAGTGATATGTAGGGAACACAAGAATGACAAAGGGGGAAATAAAGAAAATCTGTTGTAACAGGATTAAAAATGAAATCCAAATGAGGAGAAGTGCAAAAGAAAACCATCTGATATACAAAGAATGATACTGTGATAAGACAGAGGGGCTCTATCCGAAGATCATGTCCTAAGAGGAACATAAGTAGTGGGACCTGAATATTAGTGTGTAGGAGACCACACCTGTATTGTGTAACAGTCCAGCAACAACACCTACCAGAAGCCCCAAACCATGAATAACACTGGCCCCTGCAATGTGTTAAGTCCTATACACTCACACCTTGAATAAAGCTTAATAAAAGTGGCACAGGTAGGGACTAATAACGAAATGAAGCAATAAGGAAGTCATACTCCGAAAATGGCCGTCTTTGTGCTTTTGGATATTGCTAAACTAAGGGTTACCTGGACATCGTCACGACAACGTAAGCTCTGTACCAGCTGATGTGAGAAGCAGGGGACTGGATTCTGTGTGGATAAGCTGACAGGGGTGATGGATGGACGTGCAGAATTGGCTGTGGTAAGACTCAGCAGGAGAGAACAGCATGGAGCACGATTCCTGTTTAGGGGAACCTAGAACTCTAAACTTGTTTAAATCCTTTCAATCCAGTGCTTTGGGATCTTGCCAACCATGGGTAATAGAAAGCAGGAAGCAGAAGCAGGGATAAGGGAAGATGATTAAACAGAAACAGCAGCCGTTGTGATCATTTTTGAAGACTTTAGGGAGTCATTAGGTTCAGCAGAGGCTTAAAAGTTAGACTTGTGATACAATTAGTGACCCTAGAACAAGAGATGGAAGACAAGCCTGCGCTTTTCCTTCTCCCCACAGAGATGTCATGTCAGCACAAATAAAGAGAAAGGTGGTCTATAAGCAGGTGACGTCACAACCGCAGCTGCCAGCACCTTCATCTTAAACACCCAAGCCTCTGACAGCAAGATATAAAAGTTACTTAAAACATGCAGTTGACAGCAATTTCTTGAGCTAAGTAGGATGACAGGAATTCACAGCACCAATCCACAAATTGTACCTGACACTGATAGGGAGCTAAGCCATGAATGATGCTGGACATTTTACAGTCTGTATCTCATTGGATCTGAGCAATAACACGGCAAGCTCTAAAGGAGCATTTCCATTTGGATTGACAAGGAAATCAGTGATGAACCCCAGGTTAAAGCCAGCCTAGGTGAACCTTTTCCCCTCCCCCATATTGCCTCTGAAACAAGCAGGCATAAGCTGTCCCTCACCTGCCCATCACCTCTAAAGGCTGGCCACTGTTCTGACTGGCATCAAGATTTACATAGTTTAGTGACTGGTACCTTTGGTGAGAGACTCAGGTGAAGCTGAGAATTAGTATTAGTTCAAGTATAGCCCCATCTCTCCCGTACTCTTATAAGGCTTCAGCCTCAAAGGTGGCAGGATTCTCAGCTCAGAGCTGAATTGGAGCACAAAACTTACACAGTCAGTCACCTTATCACATTCTCTTGGCGACAGCGATTGTTTCCAGCGTGGTTATTATGGCTGGTTTTAAAGTCAACCTGCCACAAATTAGAATGACCTGAGGAGGGAGCCACACCAGAGAAATGAATTGTTCAGAGTGTCTTGATTGATGTTGGAAGACCCACCCCACTGTGAGCTGCACTTCCAAGTTGCAGCAAAAGGGTGTGGCGCAGGGAGGACAGAGGACCATTTCACCTTTTGTTCCTTGGGCCTAGCATTATGTTACTGGGTTAATCTGTGTTGTTGCTGATTCCTGCACTGAGAGCAGAAAGAGCATTCCAAGCAGTCATTCTGGAACCAGGACCAGTAGCTCTCCAGGAACCTTCTGAGGCACCAGACATTGTGGACTGTGTAGGTGACACTTCTTACTGACTGTGGGGTGTCTTGTCTCATGGACCAAGAAACTACTGGGTTCTTATCTTCTCTGCTGTGACTTAGATGTTGTTACTATTATAAAGATCAACTCTCTCTCTCTCTCTCTCTCTCTCTCTCTCTGTCACACACACATACACATATATACACACACACCCCTCCCCCTCTCATCCCACTGGTTCTACTCCTCTGGAGAATCCTTACTAAAACTGTGGGTCAGGCAGCCCAATCAGAGTCAAGAGTTAGCATCACAGCTTGTAAGAATTTGAATTTGATCATAGGGCTCACCTTGACTGACCCTATTCATTCCTCCCACTGCAGCTGAGCTGGAAATAGACAGTACCCCAATACTGGCGGCCCTCTTCACACTATAGAAAGGAGGTCTGATAATGGGCCACGTGCATTGCAAGGCACAACTACTTAAAAGGAGAATAAACTACCACACCCAGATAGCATCCCTTTGCCCTCTGTACAGCTAAGTAAAATAGTTTGGGTACCTAAAGGTACCCAGGCTACAGTGCCTGCAATGGGCACTCCTTACACCTTCAAATGCACCAACTGTTTACCGCTGAAGCCACACATGCGTGTTGAGGAAGTCAAATTTGAGCCTTAAACTTGGCCTAGAGACAGATTTCTGCTTGAGTATAGAATGTCCCACAGGTTCACATGTTTGAACACTTGGTCTCCAGCAGGTGATGCTATTTTGGGGGTGGGTGCCATGGGCCTAGCTTGAGGAAATGAGTCAATGGAGTTAGCCTTGAGCATTATACTCCAGTTCTACTAAACTCTCTCTGCTTCCTGTCTGCTTGAATGTAACAAAGCCATTCTTCAGGTGCTCTAGCCCCAAATGCCATGCCCCCTCTGCTATAACAATGATATTGTCTAAGGCAGAGATTCTCAACCTTTCTAATGCTGTGGCCCTTTAATATAGTTCCTCATGTTGTGGTGTCCCCATCCACAAAATTATATTGTTGCTATTTCATAACTGTAATTTTGCTGCTATTATGAATAGTAATGTAGATACTGTTATGCAAAATACCTGATATTCACAGGAAAGGTTCATTCAACACCCCAAAGGTTGCGAACCACTGCTTTAACATTAATATCAGAGAATAAGCCTCTCCCACTCAGTAAGTTGTTTTTGTAGAGCATTCTGTCACTAGGACACCCCACCAAGAGCTGAGTCATATGTGGGAACTGCCTACATGGCTGTCAGCTACACAATGGTCCTAGGTAAGACCTCCTAACCTCACCCTGGATGTTTCCTTTGAAGATTGGATACTTCCTGTGTTAAAGACCATAGAATCCTTCTGAGTCGATTCCCAATAGAAATCCAGATAGAATTGGATACAAACATTACACCATCAATATCTCATACTGTGAGCACCATCCTTGGAGACCCAGAGGCTTTCTAATCCTTCTGTGCCTGAGGTCCACTATTTCCTTTGCCTCAAGCACACTGGTACCTTCTCATTTTATTGGATCGCCATTGAACACCATGATGGCCTGAGTTTAGACACAGCTACCTGCAGGCAGAGAGCTGACATCCCCTCCTAATGTCTCAGTTGAATTTACCCTTTCCAGATGAACAAATCACTTCTATTTCACTGTTGTTTCAACATGTATGATTAGAGATTTCACAATCAAAATATCACCATAAATGTCTAGTTCTAACAAAACAGGTCTCCACAGGCCAAGACTGTGTCTCAGGGTTCATCAGAATATCCAGGGACTCAGCTCGGAGCATGTGGCAGTAATTTAACATTCTGTGTGTGTGTGTGTGTGTGTGTGTGTGTGTGTGTGTGTGTGTGTGTGTGTGTGCTGGTGATCATGAAGGCATGTAGAGGCTAGATATCAATGCTGAGTGTCTTCTTTTGATGTATGACAGTACAAACAGATTATATGTGGGTAGTGTTTTATGTTTGCATAGCAAGCACTGTGATGCTGAGCTATCACCTCAGCCCTTGTCTTTGCATTTTCTATATGGCAGACAACATTGTAGCCAACCTTGTTGGATAGCCTGATCAATGTGGACAGAAGCCAGTACATGGCTTGCACCCGAGGGGTGCTTCAAACCTGCAAATTCTCTTCTATCCTTTTCTCTTTCTAAAAAGCATGCTACTTATAGAGCTGTTCTTTGCTAATCACAGGCTTGATCACTATCATTGCCATTAATAAAGCTAATAATGCTCTCGCTGTTTCCTTGGGAGACCATGACAACTCAGGGGTTAAAGAAAATCTATCTAGGCTTGACAGTAATTCCTAGGTCATGGTCATCACAGGAAGATCCTTCCCTCTCAGTGTCTATCAACATGGAAATAAAATGACTAAAGGTGTTAAATATCATATATAATAAATGGGGCCAATATAAAACTTAATGCCCCTAATATTTCCTTTGAGTTGCTACCTTTTGCATTAATTGAAGCAAGAAATGTTCCACTTAGTTAAAATATCTACTTAGTATCCTGCTCATAAACACTTCTGCAGCCGGAGCTTGCTGGTTCAGTGGGCTTAAATTAGTTGGTATCAATGTTATTGATGATAAGAGGACTGGGGTTGCATATTGAGTCAGTAATGAAGCAGGCATGCTCTAGGTCTGCATAGTATCTCATAATCAGGGGTGAGGCTCTGCTGGGCATAAGGGCCACATGACCATGGATTTGTAATAAAAGCTACAGGAACAACAGCAAGCCTGCTACTATTTGAACATTGTCTGTCCCCACAAAATCTCTTGTTTCCACTTAATTCCTTGATGTGCAGGGTGAAGCCTGTGGGATGTGTCTGCATGACAGGATCCCAGCCATGATACAAGGGCTGATGTCTTCCTCACTTGAATATGACTACTCCAGGACAGAATGGGTTATCATAAAGTGTGTCTGCCTCTCACATCTCTCTGTTCTATACACATCTGAGCTGATGTAGCATGTGGCCACACAGGACATAGCTACTTGATTTTGGGCTTCCTGCCTATTAAAACCACAAGCTTCTTGTAAATTACCCATTTGTGGGCTTTATCTCTGCTACAGTTTGCACATTGATGTTTGGGAGATGTTTGCCTCTGGAAGGTGAACTGATTGAGGTGAGGGTAGTGTCCTTGAGTAGATGGCAGGATGCTGGTGGTATTCATTCTGTCTCTGTTTCCTGGTCCACAATGGGACACATTCTTGCTGTGATATACTGTCGTCCTACAGACCTAAATTGAAGTCCTTTCAAATCTTTTTCATTACAATTTACTTATCTCAGACATATTGTAATGATGGAAAGTTGTTTCATTCTCTCTTATATTCAAGGTATACAAGGGAAAATAAAGGACGGAAGACAAAGCCCATGGTGACAATTAAGAGTCAAACACCCTATGGAGATGCTAAGGGTTGTCATCATGAAAGTGATTGAGAACTGGTGTTCTTCTGTGTCTGGCATAGTTACCACCAGGCATTAGGAGAAGGTAAGTGGATCATGCCAGGTCTTTAAGGAGTGAAAGTTTTCCCTCTCCCTGGCTCCTCACCAAAGGGCCTTTTTCTCTTCATGTGTTTGTCTTTCTTCCTTTTTCTCTCTCTCTCTCTCTCTCTCTCTCTCTCTCTCTCTCTCTCTCTCTCTTTTCATGGCTTTCACTATTTTATCCAGGTTGTTTCAAAAGTCCTGGGCTCAAGCAATCTTCCTGCCTGAACTGCCTAAATAGCTGGTACCACAGCTATATGCTACCGTGCCTCAGTGTAGAGCATCTGTAAGATGATGAAATTGTGGCTTCCCTGTCATAAAATATTTGGCAAAACCCCACACATTGAACCCTAATGTAAACTATGGCTTCCCATGATGAAAACAACTAAGGTCACTGAAAGATCAGTTCTGGCCATTCCTGGGCAGACCATGCCAGTCAGCTACCACAAGTTGTCTTGACTTGAGAAACTTAGGTGATGTCTTATAAATGCTTGTACTGGAGAGAGAATAAAGATAGTTCAGGGTGGTTATTCAGCAGCTGCTGATATACTTACACTCACATTAGGAACTTATAGCAAAATGAACTAAAGCAATCAATCACTGCCTTGCAACCATTCAGGTGTTCCCCTCTGCTCTGCACGAATGTTCATCATGCGAGTTCACTGCTTCCACCTGAGTGAAGCCAGGACTCTCTCAAATTCATTTCGTAAATTGCTGTTAGTTGAAATAAATTATTTTAAAGTGATATTTGTGCATTTATCTGTCTAGACCATACAAAAAACTATTTTGCCTCCGTTTACACTTGAACTACACAAGAAAAATAAAATAAAATAAAATAAAAGTCGTCTAGAGATTTATTAAGGTTGTCATATAAGGTCATGTAGTCTCAATCCCCAAAGAGCTATGTCATTATCCATAGAGTAGCAATAAACAGAGAGAACATCTAAACAGAGTCCAGAGTACATCAGATGCAGGTTAGCAGGTCAACAGTAGACTTAAAGGTACTCTCTGCTGCCTCTGGCTGCAGGTGGAAGAAAACAGCACCTCTTTCAGAAGCCTTGGCAGGGGGATGGGAAAACTGGAGGTAGGCACAATGCCAGCAGAGAGAGGCAGAAACTGGAGTTGTTTACATTCCTAATTACAGGATCCTGGGCTCCAGCACAGCCAGGTGTCATTCCAACAGACAAGGTTAATAGGATGTGAGTGGGCCCAGCTGCCACCACTCTGCCCACAGAAAACAGCCATGCAGGGGAAGTCAGATGAATTAGCCAGAAGCCTAGCCATGCTGGTCAACTTCAGCTGTGTGGAGACATAGGATGGAATTCAATCTTGCAGAGTCTGAGTTTCTTTTACAATCTCCCAAACCAACAGAACTCATCTGTACAGAGGCGAGAGAGAGAGAGAGAGAGAGAGAGAGAGAGAGAGAGAGAGAGAGAGAGAGAGAGAGAGAGAGAGAGAGAGGTATGTTGAGGGGGCTACAGACAGGGACACTGCCACACACATTTGACTCCTGTCTCTAATCTTTGTCACCTCTCACCCTGATGGTGAAGATCAGGACAGAGGAGCTCTGAGGGGGTTGGAAGCCCACTCTGGGCACTTATTGGTTCTATGGACTTTGGCCATCTGCTAGGATATTTTGAAATTGAATTTCTTTATCAGTAATATGGGAATAGTCTTTTTAAGGGTTGCTGTGAGGATAGGTACTTACAGACCAAGAGAAAACTAGCTCAATAAATATTAGTGGAAATTATTAGCGGTAATGCTTTAATGGGTTACCTGGGTAAGGTTTGCGCCCAGGCATCCATCAATTTGCAGTCCCTGCCCTGCCAGCCAGCAGACGCTTTAAACAGACCCATTAACAACCTGTTTCTGATCAATGATTTATGGCTTATGCTTCCCTGTTAATGAAATGTAATTGCTAAGCCTAAGAGGCAGAGCCGTAGCAAAACAAACTCCATCTGAAAATCACATCCTGGATCAGGAAGGACTGCTGCAGATCCAACATGGGATGTCTGGTGACCAGATCGAGTGTAGCCAGACTCGGCTTCAAGATGCCCGTAGAGTTTGAGGGTAGAAGAGGTGTTCCAGTTGGCATATTCTCCTCCATAAAAATTAACGCCACTGCAGAATTCCAAGTGGTCTTATCTTAATGTGCTTTTGAATGAGGATGAAATTTTATCCAAAGCATCAATGTCCAGGCTAAAATAACAGTTTTATGGACCCTGCAAAGTAGAAACAGCGAAGCCCAGGCCACTGGGGTCTGTGGCCGAGTTGACCTGAAGTCCCTTGATGGACATGTGGCTTAGATAGCAGGGACCTCAGATGACAGTGTGGGTACTTGTGCTGTCTCTGAAAGCTGCAGTTTATGACACTGGAGCCTCAGAATCAAGTTGACTAAAATCTACCCCTCAACCAAATTTCAGGCTTACGTTAGGATAACAATAAAGCACTTTGCACAGGTGTTGCAAATATTGAGCTCATCCATGCATCTATCCATGATGCCAGCTCCCTCTAAGGTCTGAGACTAAAACAGTAATTAAAATAGCAACAGCCTATTTGGGAAAGTTCCATTATAGCAGGGAGACAGGCAGTTGGAAGTGGAAAGTGTACTAGAGGAAAGTTCAGTGAAGATCATTACAATTAAGAAAAATGTACCCAGAGAAGATGGGGGTTAAAGTAGAGAGGGGGTAGGTGACTTTAATGAGGTGGCCAGGAAAGGCCATACTAACCAGGTGATGGGGATTCAAGAACACAGAAAATTTCAGCAAATGGTCCTATTGTTGTCAACCATGTAACTGCCACCCAGAGAAGGATGTGAGACCCTTCAACATTGCAAACAGCCATATTGATAACTCAGGCTTAATTCATGAATGTGTGGAAGTATCTGACTGGGCTCTTGTCCCTGGGTCCTACAATCCGGAGGAGGGGGGAGCCTGAGATGGATACAATGAGTGGAAAGGCTTCATTTAATCCCAGGAGAGCCTGAGTGTTGGGACTCCTGTGTTTAAAGATAGGTCCTGTCTTCTGAGATCCCGGCACAGGAAGAGTCTCTGATGTATGCCTAATAATTCAAAGGGGGTGAGGTAAGTGGAGGGTCAGAAAGGACCCCCATTTCTAACAGCATGCAAAGGCTTGAGAGCATTTGAGGATAGGAAGAGGTCTCCTGCCTTGCATCTTTACCCCGTGAATCACTGGGGATTCCTAAGGAGTCAATGCTCCAACATTGTGCTTTTCCCATCTTGGAAGCAGAGCGCCAAAGCTCAAATCTGTACCTTCGTACTAACTGTGTGATTTTGAGAAATGTCACCTGCCTTAAAATGTGGGTGATAAAAGTGGGATGAGATGGGACTACAATTGAAGTCTTTCTGATTCAAAAATTCCATGCTGGCATGGATTTGCTGTCTTAAAAATATAGCTCCGCTAGGAGCAAGCATATGGGTGAGAGCACAGGCACCTTCACTCATTTGACCCTGCCTTAGCTCTCTGATTACATGTCCCCTAACAGAAAGCTTACTGGCAACAGGAAAGTCATAGAGTGTGGACCCAGAGAGAGCATTATTACTGACTGCTTAGGTCTCTGAATACCAAGGACTCAAACTGACCTCCTGATACCCAGATAATCAATTAAGCATAATGGTTAAACCTTGTTCAGTGTTAGTGTGCCCAGGGCACAGGACTGTGTTTTCCCATCATTGGGGGCTTCAGTCCTTTCAAGTTAGTATGGTCTACTTCTTACAGAACAGGAAACTGAGCTGCAGAGAGTCAAGCTCTTTTTGCCCAGCATCCCAGAGCTCACTGAATGAAAGAGTTCTCAACCCAGAGCTTGGACAATGAGCCTCTACCATAAATCTCAGAGCAAGTCAGAGCACACAGTAGGTGCTTAATGAGGAGAGACTATCATATCCTCCTGTGGGGTCAGACACTGTTCCTCTTCCCCTCCAGGTCTTCACTGTTTGCTTACTTGCTCTAACATACTTTCCCTATATGAGATGATTTGTGCAAGCAAACACCAGTTTTCTTTCACAACCAGGCACTGGTCCATGCGGCTTTTCTTAACCAGAATGCCAGTCTGGGCTTCCTGAATGAGCTATCACCCACTGTGCCTACTAGTGTAGTACTACCCACTGTGCCTACTAGTGTAGTACAGGATATTTGCTATCAATTTGTTGGGAAGCACATGCTTCCAAGCTGATAAAGTAATGATTCTAGAGATGACTCTGCCTATCTTTTCTATTTATGAAGAGGGTCTGGATAAAACTCAAGAGTAAAATAGGAGCAGATGCTGTTTGAACACTGATCTAGCCTAACCACTGAATGAACTCTTGGCTGCTATTAGTTTCTGGGAGGGCAAAGCATTAGTATAGTTAGTGCTGAGCCCACCAAGCTCCAAGCCCATGGTCACTCTGATGAGCCTGGTTAAACTCTTTGGGTCACAAAACAAAGGCAGTAGCTGTGAACGTGGGAGGGTAGTTGTAGGGGGGAGAGGGATGGAAGGGATGCTAGTGAGTGGGAGAGGAGGGTAGTGTTGAAAGTGGTCAGCATACATTGTTCACAAGCATGAAACGATCAAAGAACAAATGTCATTAATAAGATTGTGGTTTTAATGATGTATTATATCTGTTTTCCCAGAAGCCCTGGTGGGTTCCCATTATTTGCAGACAAAAAGCTTTCAGTGCATACCCACTCTTCCCGTTTTGGTGATGCAGACTGATCTTCTAGTCATCTTCTATTGTGGATGTCTATGAACCCAGAGATCTTATACATCCTCTAAGGACAGCATCAAGGTCCTTTTCTAAACTACTCAAAACCCATTGCAGTGTCAAAGACACTTGGTGCCTGATCAAATTAGGTAGGATAACCTATTGGGCAACTTGAGCATTGAAGTTCAAAGCATCTTTATATGGAATTGACATGTAGAATCATGTTCTAAAATCAGCCTAACAGTTACAAACCAGTTTCCTTATAATGTTTTTTCAGTGATAGTCTCAGATTCCCCATATAAACTAGCAAAATGATCAAGTCTATGATTTAGAATGGGGCTATAGGACTCATTTCTAGAGTATGCCAAACACTGTTCCCTTGACATTGATCCGAAGCTCTGTCTGTGTTCATGCTGGCAAATGAACCCACTTATGACATTAACTCACTCAAACTGACATGTCAGCTGTCCTTGGAAACATATGTGGCCAGATGCCTGCTGGACCACTCAGCACCACATACCAGAGGAAATGATTTCATCATCCCAGCCTAAAGTGTTCTTATGAGTATTCAATGGTATGATGTTCTAGGGAAAACCATATGCAGATGGCAAATTGGTATATGGATGCATTTGTAAAAAAACCTAGGTAATAAAGGATATAAGCCAGTGGTTCTCAACCTGTGAATCACAATTCTTTTGTGGGTGGAGCAACTCTTTCACAGGCATATATCAGATATCCTGCATTTCAGATATCTATATTATTATTTATAACAGTAACAAAATTACAGTTATGAAATAGCAACAAAAATAATTTTATGGTTGGGTTCACCACAATACAGGGAACAGTATTAAAGGGTCACACATTACGAAGGCTGAGAAGCAATTTTACTATAAGCATTCTGAAAGTCAGCCACCCTTCTGTTTGGAATCCTTCTCAAAGTTAAACTTTTGAATGTATGTTTCTTTCACCAGCCCCATACACTGTGATAATTTCTTTTTAAGTAACAAAGTACCTTCTAAGTGCTGTACACTGCACTGAAATTTTAATGCTTATCTCTTATGATCATAAGTCATTCAAAGGACACATGCTAAGGGCTGACTGTATGATTCCTACTGGGGAGATGAGATTAAAGAAATCTCCCCTAGAAGCTCAGACTAATGATGGAGAAAGGGAAGATGTGTAAACAGGCTTTTTTTTTTGAAGCGCTAAAAGAGGCCTGCATCACAGACATCATCAGCATCTGTCCATATCCCTAGGATGGCCCAGGATGAACCAGTGAAGGGCAGCATTTGTACATCAGCACAACAGCCTCTCATCCTTAGTAGGGGGCTGCCTGAGATTCTACCATGGTCTTCAGGGGTCCCCGTTATCTAATTAACATCCCACCATGAAAATTCACCCAGGACTGGAAACTCTCTCTCCCTTTTCTCATTCCTTTCTATCCTCTGTTAATGTCAACCAGAATCACCTTCACAATACTGTAAGGTCAGCTGATACAGTACAAACCACTGTGCCCACTTTATAGATAAAGGAACTGGAGTTAAAGGTCATGCAGAGTTTTCATTGGTGCCCTTGATGATGGATTCTAGGGTTGGATACTATATTTGTTGTGTTGTTACTGCATGTCCACATACTCATCAAACCACAAGGCATCTCTCTAGATGGGGAGCATCATTCCCAGGATGCTTCACCCTAGGTCTAGCATTGGTTAATATTTCTCAGTTCTCTCTCACAAATGATATACTCTGTAGCACTGAGCTGTGAATAATCCACTGCCCTCATCCCCATTAATATGTGCTGACAGTCTACGGCATGCCAAGGCTGCACCATGTGATGAATACTCATTTTGCACAACAGTGGGGTTTGTCACTTCCCATATGAGAATGGAGGGAGAGTCTTAACACTGTACACCCAGCACAGGGAAGCAACTCAAAAAAGTTGCGTTGTCCTCAAGAAGAAAGGCAAGGTTACCAGGGGATACCTCCCCCAAGCCTCTCCACATCCAACCTCTCTTTGCTGTGACATTCCAAACAGCCTGGGTACTATAAAAAGTCTGTAATGGATCTCGGGAGCTATAGGGTCTATAGGAAATGAGGGTTTATCTGAGATGCCACTACTATAAGGTCTTCATCTATCCTTAGGGAGCATCTCAGAGTTACAGCTGGTTTGGAACCACCTTCTCCATGTATCCCCTTGTCCATGCTCTATAAATAAGCTCATTAAACTCACTGCTTCTTCTTGGGTGGAATCCCTACTTTGGTCTAGTACTGGTGCTCTGTCTGGGATAAGTAGATTAGTCCCCAGGAATAATTAATGTGATATCCTAAATGCTCATCCCCTAGAATGCAAAATATTTGTAATCGCAATAGGCAGTTGTGCGTCTGGGTTTCTAGAGTTTCTCTCCTGTTGCAGTAAAAATAAAGCCTCATTCTCATCTTGTTTACCTCTTAAAATGAAGGGCTGTTGTCTTGGGATGAGGCATCAAAGCAAGTTAGGTTCAATGGTGAAGGAGGACTGTAGAGTAAATAGAGTCTGCTACAGTTTTAAGTAGTTCAAAATAAGCCCCAGAGTGCAAAATATAGGATGGATGCCTACGTAGGGTGATGGAAATTTGAAACACACTGATTGAACATTATATATGTCACATGAATTGAATTATTACTGTAAACTCAAAATATGTACAGATAAGTTTTAAGGGTTTAAATAAATACATAAGATGTGATGCTGTACTAGAAACATCTGTCTTACCTAAGGAAACATCTTGTGAGTACAAATCCTTTGGTTCTACCTGACTATAATTGCAGAAGCTATGCAAGAGGGCCCGGCATGTCCTACAAACATTCCTGGAGCTTGGTGATGTTTGCCCACCACTCACAACATAGTTTAGGACTGATGTCCAGACTACAGGACCTTCCCACCTTCCCACCAAAATAGCTCTCACCAGAAAGAAAGCCAAAGCAGATATTCCAGGAAAAGGTTAAGGTTGAGATTTGCTTTTGTAGCTTACTTTCAAGCATGGAATAATTCCAAGAGTATGTGTAAAATTGATGTTTAAAAATGGGGATGGGAAGGAGATGAAAGCAAAGAAGTGGCCTTGTTAAAAGTTGACTTCAGGGAAACAAGTAGACACAAAGAACAGCCAGAGAATGAGATGGGAACAGGCAAGAATTGCTTTGCACTATGATAGCTTAAAAAGGAAAATCATTTCAGAGAGGACCTGATTGCAACACAAGCCTCCACTGTTACCATGTTGGACATGTGTGGCACACACTACAATTTTGGAACATTTTTTTCCAAAGGATATCTCTGCAATTTCTTGAATCTCTGCAAGTCTTGAAATTTCTATGCAAGAAGAACTACATGTGACCATGTAGATTCCCAAACCAGCAGAGTGGTACAGGTCCTAGCCTAGGAATCTTCCAGAACCACTGCACCCCCCAAGCATCTTTGAAACTCTTTCTCCATAGTGACTCAATTCATCCATATGGAGCCAGTCTAAATTCCACACGATGGTATTTTTATATGTTTGATGACATGTAGTTTCCACAGTAACTCTTCAAAATAAGCATAAGATTTTATAAACAAGGAAATGGATGCAAGAAACATTCAAGTAACTTGGCCAGTTTTGTAAGAGTGGGAATTGGTAGATGGAGACCATAAACACAGTAGCTTCCCTTAAGATCTTACATTCAGTTATCACATTCCACTGCTATACCATGATGTTCTCATGTAGCTCTCCTTGACCTTGGGATTCATAAATTCTCTGTCAAATGACCCAGTGAGAGTCGGGGTTTAGTAGAATTCACTCAGTCCAGCGTGATACCTTACAAAGATGCTGAGCTGTTGTTCCTGTTGTCTGTGAAACATGCTGTGTATTCCTCCTGGGATCCAGAGCCACTAGAAGACTAAAATTCAAAGAAGCCATCCATCCTCTACAGCCCCATGTCATCCTTTAATAAACCTCCAGACCTCATCTTTGTGAGTCTGCTCCTCAGGGTTTTCAGAAACTGACTCAGGCAGTTGAATCATGTGTGTTTCACAGCATGTATCTTTCACCTTCATTCATTCATCCTGTAGATTTTGACAGACACACAGGTACATGTGTACTGGGTTCTATAGGGAAATCAGAGTTGAGTAAGATAGAGTCTCTGGCTTCCAGGGACTCTAACATCTATCAAGAATAATACACATAAGTGACTCTGGCTAGGAAAATAGTATAAGGTTGTTTAGAGGGCTCTTAAAAAAAAGGAGGCCATTATGACCTAAGGGAGATGGGTATGCTGTTGATACACCAACACACACACACACACACACACACACACACAGACACACAATTGAATAGGATTTCAGGCACCATATGCCATATGAAAATATGCTCAATAAGCTCAAGCTCACACAGGGCAAGCCTATCCTGAGGCTTATGTACACTCCATCCTTTTCCATTCACAAGAGTCTTAGAATGCAGGGCCTCATATTATTATTTTGTAGCTGAGGGTAAGCCTCAGTTTATGCAGAACAAGAAACACAGTGTTGTCTCATTATGAAACTGGATGTGCTTAAATGATAGCGGAAGACTCTGTATAAATGAAGTACAAGGGATAAGAAAGAAAGGTGGGAAGAGTCTGGAGAAGACGGTCTGGCTCAGACTGGGAAGGACTTAAGCAGCTGTCTCATCCTTGACCTACAGTTCAATCTTCTCTGGACTTACAGCTTATGAAATTCTCTATTTTCCACCCCCCCCATGACATTATACACTCCAATTCAAGCTTGAATGAAGGGGTTGGATCTGTTTTCTTCACTCCTGTATCTCCACGGACCCAGAGCCAAGCTACCCATCATGTTTGTACATCGTAAGTATTTGATGAATAATTAAGGTTCTGTTTTATACTAGAATACTGACAAGTTTCAAACAGGCTAGAAGGTCTCAGGTAAAGCACCAATTAGGTTCATCTTGGTAAGGGGGACATGGCAGGGGAAGCTTCTGTCTCCAGGAAGTAAAGCTGTCCACCTGCTTGGAACACAGGACAGTCTGAGGCAGGAAAGTCAAGATGCTATGTCGTGGCTTACAAGGTGGTGTTTCAACTCAAGGCCTTTGAACAAACATGATCTGGCTTCTCTCCTGGGACTTTTGGAAGACACAAGGATGACTATTTGTCAGAGTGAATTTCAATATCAAGAAATTCAGATCTAAGAGAATGAGTGAATTGCAAGAAAGATGATACATCAATTTGTCACCAGCTACCTTTGGTACATCCTAGAAAATCCCAGAATCCTCAAGTATATTCCATCAGCTATAATAGCCTAAAATGTATCCCATAATTCCCAGCACCCTCATTTGTATCCCAGCAGCCACAGTGCTCCATCAGCCCCAAGTGCGTCTTAGAATCCCTCAAAGCCTCAGCCTTATCCCAAGAGCCTTTAGCTGTATCCTACTAGCTCCAGCAGCTTCCAGTATATTTACAGAAAATCTGGATACTCTCTATTCTGCTGCAGAGTTGTCAAAGGTGGACATGTAGGCACAAGCGAGCATTACGGGATACATGACTAGTAAGTGAAACATGTGTATGCATATTTACACCATCACACTTGTACACAGGCTTAGGTCTGCCTTCATGGAAAAGACTGCAGCTGTTTCCAAGGTGTCATGACACCGGAGGCTATTGCTGGGCACTTTAGTGGACTTTAGTCATGCTGAGCATGTTCTATATACAGTCTTGTGAAAAGCTATCACTTTTTACCCCATTTTGTCAATAACGGATCGAATCTCCAAGATGTGTTAGTTCATTTAATGTGTTCATTAAGTCCTTACAATGCACTAGGCTGGGCAGACCATGAAGAAAATGTGCCTCCTGTCTAGTTCTATTAAACTTACAGTCTAACGCAGGACCCAAACATCCACCATAACTCCATTGTGATATTAACTGTATGGTGAAAAGGGGCAGCACGGTATGTGTGATAATAATCAAGTCTGAGTCAGAGATGGAGCTCAGATGTATGATTAAGGGTAGACTAAAAGAAGTGTGTCTTTGATTGTAGTGCTTTGATACTCTTTGCCTTGTTGAAACTGAAGAGACTCTCCTTGGTTTAATAAAATCCTAGACATCACAAACAACTTTCGATGGAATACACCTCTAATGTGCAAACCAACTTGTCTTTCTGCTACCAACTTGACAGCCAACTTGATATTATTGAGTCATCTGAGGAAACCTCAACTCAGCAGGTTCAGCCTGTGGTTATGTGCACCAGGAAATATAAAGTGGAAAGGCACGCCCCACTATGGACAGTATGTCCCATGGGCAGGTAGTTCTGGGCTGTGTAGGATAACTAGAAAAAGCTAGGGAGCAAATCAGTAAGCAGATTTCTTGATGGTACCTGCATAAGCTTCGGCCTGATTTGCTGGATCATGCTCTATTACTTGGAAGTATCAGTTGAAATCATCTTTTTGCTTCTCCAACCTGCTTTGGGTCTGATTGTTTTGTGGCAGCAGCAGAAATCAAACTAGAACAGAAACTGGAACCAAGAATGGGATGTAGCTGTGATAGACTTTTACATGTTGCTTTGGGGGAGGATTATTGAAATGTTTGGAATGTTGAGCAGGAAATGCTTCTGAGTACAGAAAGCATAATGGGGTGTTTTGTGAGAATGTGCCTCCAGAGTGCTGGGATTAAAGGCCTATGTCATCATACCCAGCTCCAATCCTCTTTTCACACACACACACACACACACACACACACACACACACACCTTCTGCCAATGCTGTTCATTGAGAGAACCCTGATTAATACACCCAGGAGGAGGAATGAACATACAATGCGTTTGGGGAGCTATTGGTCAAGGCCATGGGTAGAACAATGTAGATGAAGCTTAAAAGAACATAGGGCTTTAAAGTTTCAACTTAGCTGCATGGAGAACAGGGATTATGCCTAGCAACAGGAAGAGTGTAAATCTGAGGCTATGCTCATATGCATAAAAAGCTACCATTACATTTTGCTGTGGGGAGCAGATGAAGTCATAAGTGAACGTGTATTATTGACATGAGCACAGCCATGCCAAGGATTCCAGTGCCTCAGATGCATGTAAGTGGCAACGCCTTCCTCAGATCTATGTGCAGCTGATACACACAATCGACCTTTCGCTAAGAGCAGTATATGCAGAAAATATCAAGCACAGCTTCTCCTCCTGGATGACTACAACCCGAGACTTCTCCCCTACTCAGACTCCCTACTAAAATTATCTAACCTGAATCAGCTGTAGACAGTCAACCCCCCTTCTCACTTTCCAGGCTGCTGGTGGGTCTCCACAGAGTACACATCCCAACATATCCTAGCTTCTGCTTCTCTGTGTCTCTGCCTGTCCTTTCTTCCTTCCCTTGTCACCCCAGACTGGTTTCTAATAAGAACCCAATCATCCAGGCAAGGAACTGTCCCAGACAGGTCCAGGAAAGGAGGGGAGAAAGCACCAAGGTCAGTTTGGATCTTACAGAATGTTCAAGAAGAAATATCCAGAGGGAAAGTTAGAAGGAGGCTCTGGGCATTTCACCCAGGCATGAGGACAAACACACCCTCCACAGCCCCATGCTAAGATGTGTCTCTATACCCTACCTTCCCCTGCTGAGACTTCCCCCACTTCCTGCCTGTGCCCAGCTGTGGGATCCCTGCCTCTTTTCTTCATTTTCTGTCTCTGATACTAACAAGACAAAAAAAATACAGATGTTGAATGGCTTTTACAATATGATATAAAGGAGAAAGTAACGGACCCATTTTCACATGTTGAGCTGTGATCTGAGTCCCTCAAAGGAAACCTTTTGAACTTGCAAAAGGCAGGTGACCTGAACACTGTCTTCGGGATGCTTCTCTCTGAAATTCTATCACTACATCATGCCCTACTGTCAAGATCAGTCTGTTAGGTTATAATATGAGGCGAATTCTGCATGCCATCTGATTTCGTAACAATTTTATTGTCACACAGCCTTATGCACTTGGTATGCCTGTGAGTTTTTTCCCCTCTACACAAGAGAACCAAATAGTTACAACAGTGACTATATGGTCTGGCATGGTGAAAATGTTTTCTTTGGAGTGTTTTACAGAAAAAAGCAAAAGGTCACTGACTTGTGCTTTAGAAGATGCCTCCACTCTTTCTTCTAATAATTGGGATCTCTGAGATTGGTAAAACTACATGTCACTGGCCTCTGTCATTGCATGGAATATGGCACCCTGCTGCCCTGACTGGAATTCAAAGCCAGCCCTGTCAGGAATATTCCTGGGCTAATAACGACCAGGCTTGAGATCCTACTGTGCTGGAGCTACACTCATTTGCGTACACCAAGCTCATCTTCTGGCACAATAAACATTTGAGTCACCATTTTGCAGATGAAATTGAGGCTCAAAATTTAGGCAATAGAAGCGAGGCTGAGTCAGCCTCTGTCCAAAGCCTTTCTGTCCCATGACAATTTACTGACCTCTAAGAAGAAACTTCTGCTGGGGAGGCACCAGGCTGAGAATAGCAATCCATCTTTGACACCACTGGTGACAGCAGGACACCCACAAGAGGCACTTGGAGCCCCACTTCTTTTCCACAAAAGATCTTAAATCTGGCTGTCAACAGCTGTCATTACTATGCCTTTAATTAAAGAATAAACAATGTTCTTCCACCTTCTTTTTATAGAACAACTGTCATGGGACTGGGAATTTGAATTCCAAAGAAGCAGCTGCTTTCTGTGGTGTTGATAGCGTCCAGCGTGGGGGGTGGGGCTTTGAAAACCATTCAAGGGCAGCCTCAGAGCACTTGGATGTGACACTATGGGAGAAAGCATTTGAAAAGGAGACTTGGGGTTCCATAACTTAGTGATGCCCATGTAAGGACTTCTTAGGTTTTACAGCCCAGTGAGTACAATTCATTATTTAGACGCAAACATAGGCTGCAGTGAGAATTTAAAGAGGTCAGGGTGGATATAAGAACTTGAAATGGTTTCAGTGCACATGGAGTAAAGGATGCTGGTAGGAAGCAGGAAAGAATAAGGAGTGAGACATCATAGCCAAGCCTGTACTGAGCAAGAGAAGACAAAGCAAACCCCAGCAACACCCAAGCATGTCAAGAGTGCCCACATAGATCCTCTGATCTGAGTTACGCTTTAGGAAGTATCTAAGGTGAGAAGGCTGATCATTTTAGTAGCTACAGCTCTGGTAACATTGCCTAAAAGGAGTACTACAACAACAGTGCTGTTCCGAGCTTAGCAGTTAGTTTGTTACGGATGAGTACAGTTGCCCTGCCCTGAGGGGATTCATTGCTGGACCCCACATCTGCATCTGCACATTCCCTTACGTAAGCAACATCATACCAACATATAACATGTATATCCCTCACATACAGTAAATCATTTCTAGACTACACATGCCCCGAATGTTTAACAAATAGTCATTCTGTGGTTTCCTAGGCATAATGGCAAGTTTTAAGAGTCTGTACATGCAAGGTTAGAAATGTAGGGTTTTGGTTGAACCTGAGAGTGTAGAGCTCACAGATACAGAGAAACAACTGTATGTTTTCATCCAATAGGCCCAGGATCCAAGAGAAGTTCTGGAAATGGCCACCTATGTGTTTATCGGAGTAGGGACTTCAGGATAGCTTTACATTATTAAGTAGTAGGGGGAAATACAAAAGAAAGTTAGTTTGTTAGGTTTAGAACCTATATCAAGTTCCCATCGCAGCAGAACACAGCCTGTTCATTCAGGAGCTGCCTCCAGCTGCCTTGACACTGATGGGGCAAAGGAGAACCCTACGAGCCTCAAAACCATCCTATTCCCACCATGTGTCTGTAAAAAGCACCAAACGTCTTCTGGCGATTCAGTCTGAAGGCAGGAAAAGAGTTAACTGTTCCTCTTGGATGATTTAGGTAGGGCACATATCACCAACAGTAAACATGAGACTAATAAGGGTTTGACCAACAGAGAATCTATAATAAAATCAATGCCATCTTTTAAAAAGTAGATGTAGTGTTTCTGATCTGATTAATACAAGACATATGCATACAGTTCAGCAATGCTGAAGGTTTAGTTTTACATACTAACTTAGACACATTTTGCAGAGCTATGAACTGAATCAAGCTATAACTGGAAGCATTAGTCAACTTCTTTCCTCCCTGGTCATGTTATCACTGCATTTAAGACCCCACCTGTGATAAACCATCTGAGAATGAGAAAGGACCAGCCATTAGGTACTTGTGACAAAAATAAACAAAATGGGAAGGAAAAGCCCAGCCGCTGGTAAAAAGTCAAATAGATTGTGGCATATCACACAATTTAGGCTATAACCTCTTGCAAAATTCATGTTTTTGAAGAACATTTAATGTGTCTATTTTATTCTGTGTGAGACAAGGCGCCTTTGAGGAGGCTTGACAGAAGGGACATATTCAGACTTGACATTTTCAAAGGATCTCTCTTTCTGCAGGTGAAGAAAAAAATTGCAAGAGAAACCAGATTACCAAAGAAGTATTCCCAGAATTTATAGACAAGATAAAGTATGGATGACTGGGATATGGTAGAAAGAATAGGCTATCTGGTTACATTTCCAAAGTAAAAATGACTGGATTTGGTGAGTGTGGTGTACTTAGACAATGAAAGAGCAGTCAAGGATTGAAGAGGACAGTTGGAATGACAGATGAGCTAATTACGGAATGAGAAAATGAGCACTGGTGGGAATTTGGGAAGAGACAAAGAAAGCAAGATTCTAATTTGGATACATCAAGCACACACCTTCTGAAAGTCATGGGATTCTGCAAATGGATGATGTCACCAATTTCCTATCTGAGCAATTAGAGGACAAGAGTTTAATATTGTCTTAAGACAACATATTTTCCTGTTTAGAGTCTTTGAACATTACAAAACATCACATTCACCAACAATAAATTTGGAAAACAAGAAAATATGCAGATAAAATTAATATTTCTTAAAAAAAATTGCCACTTGTCCCAGATAACTGTTGAAATGTGGACGTTTGGATGACACATGCTGTCTTTATCAAACATGAGACTTGACCACACTGAAGCATTCCCAGAGGGCACAATTCCTTCATCAGCGTGAACCATCAGAGCTTTGCATCTTCCTTTTCTGACTTTTTAACTAAAACACATCTTCCAAGCTCAAATTTGGAATAAAGGGTTCAGGAATGCATCATTGAATTTCTGAGCCTCATTTTTCAGCATGATTTGAGTGTTAGAGCGGAGCCCCTCCTAGATTGCATGGGGAGGAAGGCAAAAGTGGCAAAAATGCCACTGTCTACAGCAGCCGCACAGGAGAAGCACCACAGCTTTCCAGCTAATGATCCCAGGAACTGTGGCCAGTGTGCAAAGAGTCTTGCAAAAAGTCTACAGTGGATAAACGTTAACAACTCATGGTATGGTGACTGACTAAAAACTATTTAAGTAACTATCAATGAAAGAGATGATATCAAAGCAAGTTCTCAAAAAGACAGAATGGTAGCATGGAGAAATAAGAAATGTATCATTTTAAAAGTGCACTTATATAGCAGAAATATATTGAAGGCATATCTCCATGTGTAACTGTGCAAGGATCTGGGCAATGCATACCTGGTCCCTGTACTTGGGACCTTGACATCTTGTATGTATAGTTCTCAGGCAGGCACATCCATGTGTTCTTTTCTATAACTGCTTAATTACATAGAGGAAAGGACCACGTGTTACACTCTTGGCCCCTGAGCATTCAGACAATGTGCTGGTCATATGGGCTGTGACACTTCAAATTACTAGTAAGTCATATTTCTGACTATAAGCCTCCTCACCAGGAAAATAGGGATCATAAAGTTCGTAGAGCTGTTAAGGTATTTAGAATGTAATAGAGGAGTTGGGGAATGGCTCTGTGGGTAACGTGATTTCTTTGAGGGCATGATTGCCTGACTTCAGATACTCAGCATCCATATAAAAAGCTAGGCATGATGATATATACCTGTAACCTCCCTTCTGGGAGACAAAAAGATCCTAAGGTCTAGCAGTCTAGCTAAATCTGTGAGCTGCAGGTTCAGTGAGAAATCATGTTTCAATAAACAAGGTGAAAAATTATAGAGGAAAGCACCCAGTGTTTACCTCTGCTTGTCGAACATGCATACTGGGCAGGAATGTCCACATAAGCATGTGCACATACACACACATGCCACACACTCAAAATGATAATAAGCACATGTGTGGGCATGTCACTATCACATTATTTAAAGCCATAAGACCACCCCATTTTTAGAGAGGAAAGTTGGGGTGCTATGGGTTAAATGTCACATTCAAGTTCACAGAGCCACATCCTAGGATCAGGCTCTAAAACATTACCCAAGTTCATACCGTTATTTCCCGATAGCCAAGCATCTCTGAGAAAAGAGAAGAAGAGAGCTCACCCTGTGTACAGTTCCTGGAGAAGAATCTTGAAGGAAGGATAACCAGAGCTCTGTCACTGGGTTTTCTTTTTGGATTGTGTCAATGAAGAAAGATACATTCTTTTTTGAACTTGAAAATGTAGGTTTAAGTTGGCATTCTGTTCTTGTGGCTGTCTTCTTTTAGGTTTGTTGAGGGATTATCTTCTTGTTTTTTCTAGGGCGTGGTTCCCGTCCTTGTATTGGTTTTTTTCTGTTATTATCCTTTGAAGGGCTGGATTCGTGGAGAGATAATGGGTGAATTTAGTTTTGTCGTGGAATACTTTGGTTTCTCCATCTATGGTAATTGAGAGTTTGGCTAGGTATAGTAGCCTGGGCTGGCATTTGTGTTCTCTTAGTGTCTGTATAACATCTGTCCAGGCTCTTCTGGCTTTCATAGTCTCTGGTGAAAAATCTGGTGTAATTCTGATAGGCTTGCCTTTATATGTTACTTGACCTTTTTCCCTTACTGCTTTTAGTATTCTATCTTTATTTAGTGCATTTGGTGTTCTGATTATTATGTGTCGGGAGGAATTTCTTTTCTGGTCCAGTCTATTTGGAGTTCTGTAGGCTTCTTGTATGTTCATGGGCATCTCTTTCTTTAGATTTGGGAAGTTTTCTTCAATAATTTTGTTGAAGATGTTTGCTGGTCCTTTGAGTTGAAAATCTTCATTCTCATCCACTCCTATTATCCGTAGGTTTGGTCTTCTCATTGTGTCCTGGATTTCCTGGATATTTTGAGTTAGGATCTTTTTGCATTTTCCATTTTCTTTGATTGTTGTGCCGATGTTCTCTATGGAGTCTTCTGCACCTGAGATTCTCTCTTCCATCTCTTGTATTCTGTTGCTGATGCTGGCATCTATGGTTCCAGATTTCTTTCCTAGGGTTTCTATCTCCAGCGTCGCCTCACTTTGGGTTTTCTTTATTGTGTCTACTTCCCTTTTTAGGTCTAGTATGGTTTTGTTCATTTCCATCACCTGTTTGGATGTGTTTTCCTGTTTTTCTATAAGGACTTCTACCTGTTTGGTTGTGTTTTCCTGTTTTTCTTTAAGGACTGCATCCCATAATGAGCTTCCAAATGCTGACACCATTGCATACACTAGCAAGATTATGCTGAAAGGACCCTGATATAGCTGTCTCTTGTCAGAGTATGCCTGGGCCTAGCAAACATAGAAGTGGATGCTCACAGTCGGCTATTGGATGGATCACATGGCCCCCAATGAAGGAGCTAGAGAAAGTACCAAATAAGCTAAAGGGATCTGCAACCCTATAGGTGGAACAACATTATGAACTAACCAGTACCCCGGAGCTCTTGACTCTAGCTGCATATGCATCAAAAGATGGCCTAGTCGGCCATCACTCGAAAGAGAGGCCCATTGGACACGCAAACTTTATATGCCCCAGTACAGGGGAACGCCAGGGCCATAAAAGGGGAGTGGGTGGGTAGGGGAGAGGGGGTGGGTGGCTATGGGGGACTTTTGGTATAGCATTGCAAATGTAAATGAGCGAAATACCTAATAAAAAATGGAAAAAAAAAAACTCAAGCACAACCAAATATGAGGGTGGAAACTAGCCAATGTAAGGAAGTGACACTTTGGGAAGTCAAAAAAAAAAAAAAAAAAAAAGAAAATGTAGGTTTAGAGTCTCCCAAGTTGCCCCCTCTCCTCTGGAACATACATCTATACCTGATAATCCTTGTCTTCTATAATTCCCATTCTATCAGGGGTAAATTCCAAACTCCTGCCAGAATTGGTATACCTTCAAGTGTCCTGAGTTCCCTCTAACCTGCACAATGGTTAATGTCCCTTTGTATCCAGGGCCTTCCGTCCTTGGATCGCTGCCTTCTGAAAATACAACAGTTACCTTCTACTCTTGGTTTACACCTTTTACACAGAACATTCCCCACCTCACTAGGAATCTCCCAAAGGACGCACTTATAGTTCCTCTGCTCCTACCTGTCCCTTGAATAGCACCAGTAGCAATAAGAAAGGCATACTTGATCTGGTAGAAAATATAAACTTGAATAGTATTAATAACAGTGATAGCTAATAGTAATCAATTGTAAAGTGTGACCATGACACTTGTATACTTTACATGCATAAGTCCTTTAATTTTTACTGTGAAGGCTAACTTTCAATGGTTTTCAAGGTCAACAATGTCCTTTTGCTTGTAATGTTGAGGATTGAACCCAGGACTTAAGCAATACTAGGCAGGTACTCAAACACTAAGCTATATTACCAGCCCTCTTTTTTCCCCTTTATATTTTATTCTGAGAGACAGTCTCACTAGGTTGTCCAGGATGGCCTTGAACTTCCAATCTGCCTGCCTTTGAAAAGTGAGTAGCTGGGATTACAGGCCTGTGTTACCACGCCCAGCTCCTCTTTAGACCTTTGTGGTACCACTTGTTTAAGTATGAGATGGACACACAGTCTCACTGTTAATGAAGAGAAGTTGAGACTGCAAAATACTGAGTCTTTGGTCTTGCTGATAATCATTTCTTGTCCTTTGGCTGATATCAATCAATAAGGATGATGTGTGAGCAACCCTATACAGAGTGCCACAATAAAGGGGATGAAGAGAAGTCTCTATTCACCAAATCTGGAGTAATTGAGACTCAGTCCTACAGTCCTCAAGATTAAAACCTGACAGCATCCTCATGAGTGATCTTGAGAGGCCCTACAGTGGGCATCAAGACAGTTTCATGGGTCAACATCATGGTTTTGGGAGTCTGAGTCAAAGGGAATCTCTGTCTGTCTCGCAGGCCCACAGAAATGGTGAGGTGACAAATTTTGTTCTTTAAAGCCATCAAGTTTTGAGGTAATTTTGTACACAGTGATAGGTAACAAATGCAATCACTTTTACTATGAGACTTTGTAGAATAAGAAACAAGGCCCAAATGGTTTATGACCTTAGAAATTATGTAGCTAGTCCTTACTAGCTACATGAATCTTCACTCTTGACTACTAGTGCTATGATGAAAACAGGGTTGTGGTACATAGATGGATGGATGGTTGGTTGGTTGGATGCATGCATGCATGCATGCATGCATGGATGCATGCATAGACCGATGAATGAATGGGTAGGCAGGTGGATGGATGGATAGATGGATGTGTACATAAGTGGGTCTCCATATAGATGTATGTGCATGTGTATATGTGGATGGGTGATTGGGTAGATGGATGGATGTACAAGTCCATAAACAGCCAAATGTTCTCTCTTTACTCACTGGAGAGTTCTTTGTTCAGCCCTTGGGGAATCAAGAAACATGGTGAGTTCACCCTCACCAAATTTTACCTTCATTCCCAGACAACATTTCACTAAAAATCATCCTGTGAAAAAATGTCTATGCCTTGCTGAAGGCAATATTTGGGCAGGAGGAAGCTAAAGAGAGAGTAGGAAACAGATTGCATAAATTGAGAAATGATGCCATTATGCACTAGCTGTAAGCTGCATGTGACTTCCATTAGATACATCATCTTGTCAAGTTATGTTATAGGTAACTATTTTCTTTCTCTCTGGAAAGAGTGCAAAGTGTTCAAGTAAACAGTTTGGCATTATTTATTTTGGATCCCTAGGTCCTCAAGGAGGACCCTTGTAGAAAAGGTGCTTGTAAAAAGAGTATCCTAAGAAGGGTGACCCTGTGGAAGAAATGGATCGGTGAATGAACAGCAACACAGGTGAAGGACTGAGTTTCTGAGCTTATGATAATTATTGAGAGGGTGAACCCTCTACAACTTCAAAATGACAAGAGGAAAGGGAAATTAATCTATTTAATGGGCACCTATGAAGTCTACACTTAATCCCCACAAGAGTGTGTTTGTTCTGTTTCCATTTCACAAGGTAGAAACTGAGTGAGGCAGGTAAAGAAGTCTGCCAATTCAAATGTTTAGATTCACATCCTTGCCTATATTATTGCTAACAGCTACTTAATGAATGACTAGGGGAAGTGACACATGCAAATGTTGAAGACAAGAGCAGTATATCCCAGTGGCCTACCAATAGAGAAAAGAGCACTGCTCAGTTATTTCCCCATCTGTAAATTTAGCTCACAATTACTGACTGGGCCTGACACTGCACTAGGCATCAAATTAGTATGTTTATTTGGGGTTGGGAACAAGCTGTGTTGCCTGACACAGGTGCCTGAAGTCAGAGCATTGGACCACAACAGACCTCACACTGAATAATGGGCTCATTTTCCCAGGCTCCTGTGTGATGGGAAATGGAGACCATCTGCTCCTTATCAGTGCACAAGCTCAGGTTCAAGTTCATGCTCTGCCAAGCCCTTCATTTCCTCTTAGCAAAGACAGAGAGGGACACAAAATGCAGCATCTGTAGCATACCAGCCACATGGGTGCCTCATTCAACACTGGCGTGAGCCAGTAAAAAAATCACTAAAGAAATGGAAACACAAAAAGAGGCTGAGAGACATGCCCCTGGCCATACCTAGTAAGCCAAGGAGCAGAAAGTGAAATAAATTAGCCGTAAAGCTGGGGATAGGAACCACAGTGCTGGAGTGGACACTTGCTGCTTTTCAAAACACTTTCACACACACACACACACACACACACACACAAGCACGCGCTCTCTCTCTCTCTCTCTCTCTCTCTCTCACTCACACTCACATTCATTGCATACCATGTTCTCACTCTTGTGAGTTCTGTACAGGTAGATGGGTGGATGGCCAGAGTTTCTACCTGCCAAGCAGGATAGCATTGTTCTTGAATTAATTAAGAATGATTTCCCTATATTTGAGTGTCACAGAAAATTCCCCATCTTAAGGAGTAAAATGTCTATTGTAGACAGAAACTGCTCTAGGCTATACTCTAACGACTTCGGGGCTGCAGTATGGGGGCAGGAAGAGGCACTGAGGGATACTGAAGCAGATGTCACAACTCAAACATTGCTGTGACAGGTGTACAGTGCATATAATGAACAGCAGTCAAAATAATTATCAGCAGCAGCAAGTATGAGAACCTCCATTGACGGTGACTATCAGACACTGCTGTAGACATCCTTCCTGTATTAACCTATTAATTCCCTCATACAAAGTCTGCTTTATGGATTGCAAAAGTTGCAAAGATGTAAAGAGGACAGTGATATGGCTCTGCAAATAAGGGTCCTTGAAGCCAAGGCTGACAGCTTGTCATGTGTACATGTATATGTATGTACACACAAATAAATGATTGAAAAAAAAAAGAAATCAAGAAAAAGTAATGCATAGGTACCAAGAAATTAACCCATTGTCACACACCTAGTAAAGGACAGAGGCAGGACCCAAGTATGTATGTGTGTATATATATATATATATGTGTGTGTGTGTGTGTGTGTGTGTGTGTGTGTGCTATGTACTAGTATGGGTACGAAAGAAATTGAGTAGAGGAATTTAAATAAAATGAGTACTGTTACCTGTCATTTCAACACCAATGGCAGAGAAACAAGAGTAAATTGGAAAGGGAACATTGTGTATCCAAGTAGGCAGTCCCTATTCCTGCTCCTTTAAAGTGTGGTCACTTCACTAGTCTCAGAGAGCACATTTGAAGGCCACAACTGCTAACATGTCTGCAATTTTTCATGGATAAGAGCAGGCCCCAGGCTATGTGCTCTCCATTAGTAGGCAGCCTTCCTATTGTTTGATAGTTCTAATTGCAAGGATTTTTTTTCGGAGACAGAGTTAAACCCTCTCCTACCCATAATCTATCTCTCTGCCTGCCTACCCCTGAAAGGCCTCCCACTCCTCCTCTAATCACAGAGAGATTAATCCCTCTTCCCCATGACAGCCCTTCACATATTTTGATCACTGGGATGATTTCTGAGCTGACATAAATCTTTTCCCATCTAATGAGAGTGATAAAGAGTATAACATTGCTCATAGGCAGATTATAACTGCTAAGGCCTCTGCAATCAGGCAAACTGGCCTCCTCTCCCAATCCCAGGACAGACCCAGAGGCTCTGAGATCCTGACTCCACCCTCCTCCATAGGGATTTGAGATCTATCTCTGGTCTAGGTACCTCCACCTCATCTTCTCTTGTCGCCTGAGCCCAGGAGGGGAGTTTTTTCAAGTCTATCCATCAAAACTGAGGCAAATTATTCACGTCTTTGATTTCCATAGGAAATGGTCTACAAAAAATATATATAGGGAACCTAAAAGATCAAATTTTTTTGTGGCCAATTTCATTATGTTCTATAATTTCCCATTTTGCTGAAGAATATTGTGTGATTTAAAAATGAAAGGCAAAAAACTTCTGAGCTTGGAATGAGAACTATTAAATTCATTTCTTGCTCTAAGGTAGGGATTCTCACACCTGAATCCACACTACAGTCATTTCCCTAACTCTATGGCTGCATTCAACCAAAGAGCTTCTGAGACTGTAGACTGGGATGCAACCAATGAAGTTCTGTTTCTAACTCATTCTCTCTTCTGATGTTGATGATACAAGTAAGGATCCAACGTCCTGAGAGCCACTGTTCTGGGGCATTCAAAATGTTCAAAAATATGATGGGAGACATTTTCTGCTCTAGTGTTTGCCCAGTCTTTGTCTCTGAACTGGAGTCATGGTGATTTTTTTCTATAAGAATTTCCTCTGCACCTCCACTCTCCCATCTTCACTGCTAGCACCACAATCATACGCTAAGATGGAGGTAGCATATATTGTAAGACTCTAGTTTTCTGCCACAAAGCAACCTACCTTCCTGGAACTGCAACAAGGACTCATGCCCACCCTCTCTGTCATTGCAGTGCGGTGTGCAGATGTGAACCTTCTTACTCATTCTCTAGCTGGAAACCAACCTCTATGAGCTGGCAACTTGTAAAAGCCCAAGATCTCCACAAAGGGCTACTCAGCAAGCACCTCAGGTAACCTCAAGTCATGGTGTATGTTAGAGAATACAAGACAAAGTCTTCTATGGATGAGACTAGGCCTGATGTTGGATAGGCGATACTACACCATTTGGCCCTGCTATAAACTAGAAAATGGATATATTCCTGCGCATGCCCATCCTGACTCCCAGCAGTTCTGAGTAGGAAAGAACTGGACCATCACTATACAGTGAGGTCCAGGAACAGTGCAAACTCAAAATGCTTAGCCTGTAATAACAGTATAGCTAGTTGGTTACAATAATAGCTTAGCTAACTGATCTCAGGCATACTTTGAACTTCCAGACTATAGTTTCCTTATCTTTGATGTATGTGTAATAACCATGTTTTATCAATAGATTACTCTGAAAATTAACTGCAATACTGCATATAGTATATTTAGAATAATAGCAAGGCACAAAGAAGGCACTCAAATATTTTCAAATACAACGTTAAATTAATGTTGTAGAAATACATTAATTTAACCTGAGTTCTGTATCTTCATCTGTCTGTTCTGTCCTCTATGAACTTATGTATGTCATTAGAACAGACAATACCTAATATATATCCAGTATGTAGCTCTATCATGCAACACATATTAAGTTCTTATTAAATGTTTGTTGAGTCAATTAAATAAAATGAATACATGGCTGAGAAACTATTGAGGTAATTTATTACTTAAGTATATACTCGCTTAAATATATGCACATTACTTAAGTATATATAGAGCAAATCATGTAATCACGATATATCATTACCAAGATAATTAACATAAAATCATGCTTAGAAGCAAACAAGTAAATTAAAATTATAGAAAACAGAGTTCTGTATATACCATGATTGAGCTAATGGAGAATTGTCTACCTTTGAGTTATAACTGGAAATTAATACAATGGACATATAGTACTGATTCTTTGCCCTTTACTGGGTGGCAGAATTTTTAGGAAGCAGCAGAGCATGCTCTGGGGCCATCTTATATGGAATCAAAATTCAGCCCTACAATTTCCAAGTTGTGGGTTTCTGAGAAGGTGATCAGTAAGCTTCCGTTTCCTCTGTAAAACATAAAATAAAAACAAAAACAAACAAACAAAACCCAAAGCCTCAAGACCAACATTATGAGGATATCATGAGTAAGCTGAAACAAAGCTTTGACCTATAGTAGGTATATGGAATGGTGAAACTATCTTTGTAAGAGAATTTGCAGGGAGAAAAGGAAAAAGGAAATGATATATTGTAATCTCAAAAAATGAAAATGGGAGGAGAATTTGAAACTTAATTTTTAAACTATTCCTTAAGTTGTTATAGTGTATAACTCCACTTTCAAAGGTACTCATTAAATCCTGCCTACTCCAAGAACCAAGTCAGTTCTCCTATCCATGCCCTTCTGCAAAGGACTAGTTGATCTCTCACAGGTCATCCTGATTCTACTGAAACACCTGCAGGACTGCAAAGGACATGTACCATGTACGCAGAGCTGATGTGGAGTGATGTTTGTCTCCAGCTTTACAGCACTAAATTCTTTGATGGTTTTGAGGAAAGAATGCTCATGAAACCCCTGTGGAAGGATGTATAACTTTGTCAAAATTATTGAGGATGTTTTGCCTGGAAAGAAATGGAAATGTCATAGTCCAGAAAGAGAATTAAAGTATCTCTAGAGCTGGGAGATATTGTTCAGTAGTACAAAGTTTGGGTAGAATTAGTTAAATCCCTGGGTTTAATAGAAAGAAAGAAAGAAAGAAAGAAAGAAAGAAAGAGAGAGAGAGAGAGAGAAAGAAAGAAGGAAGGAAGGAAGGAAGGAAGGAAGGAAGGAAGGAAGGAAAGAAGAAAGAAAGAAAGAAAGAAAGAAAGAAAGAAAGAAAGAAAGAAAGAAAGAAAGAAAGAAAGAAAGAAAGAGAAAGAGGAGGGAGGGAGGGAGGGAGGGAGGGAGGGAGGGAGGGAGGGAGGGAGGGAGGGAGGGAGGAGGGAGGAAGAAACATATGGCCAGGAACTCAGAAGAAAAAGTTTGCAGTCTAGCTGCTGTTCCAGAAACAGGTTGAGTTTCTCTTTCTGTCATAATTTGATGGGACTAGTCCAAATACTCGAGGCCCACACTTTGACAAATCTATTTATAAGTCAAAGTTTTGGAGAGTCAACCCCAGACACAGACACAGACAGACACACAGACACAGACACAGACACAGACACAGACACAGACACAGACACAGACACAGACACAGACACAGACACAGACACAGACACAGACGACACAGACACAGACACAGACACAGACACAGACACAGACACAGACACAGACACAGACACAGACACAGACACAGACACAGACACAGACACAGACACAGACACAGACACAGACATAGTAAAAGGATATCAGAAAGTTAAAAGCTGGAGGGGTTGGGGAGAGCCAGCACAGCCTCAGATATAAGGCCATCAGAAGTGTGGAGATCCAGCCTGGGGCAAGGGAAGGACCATCATGGCTCATCCTTGAACAAGCAGGTATTGGTTTATGAGCAAACTATGAAAATTCAAGACTCGAGCTGCTACAGTCCTCTACTTATAATGTTGGGGACACAAATGAAGTGAATTCAAGAAAGTGAGTTTTTTGTTTGTTAAGAATCTACTATCATTTTCTAGACAGGTTTTGATATCTTGCTCCTCTGCTGCTCTTGCTGGCTTCAAATTCAACCTTGATATTTTATTCATTTGCATTCTTGGTGGCAACCACAAAAGGAGTGGCTGGGCTTATATTAACAGAATCTATAGAGGTCTCACAGGGTACAGGGTACTCTTGGATGTTGTTTATGTGTTGACTCATTAAATTACAACAACACTGAGAGTACGGAAGAGAGTCTGTGTCCACCAATAACATATTCCCCTATCTTCAGATTGCTTGTCTGTGTGTCAGACTGCATGGAACAGAGTAGCGTGTTTCTTCAGGTTGAGGTATTGTGCTTCTGTCTTAGATACTCCATGTTTTCAAAACTAGACAGAAAAGCTGAGGGGGTCAAAGCAGCAGAGCCAAATGATGAGGTCAAATATGAGCATTCTGGGAAACATGGAAAAATGTTTGTCAATTTGTATGAACAAGAATCTTTTACTGGTGGGAGACACTGATTCTTCTAGTTTTCTTATTATGGCAGTGGCTATGCCTGAGTTCCCACCCACCCACCCACCCACCAAAAAATAAATAAAAATAAAAAAATAAACCAGGACACAGGAATTACTGCCCTGCCCTGCCTACGCTGCAGATGAGAAAAATAAATACAAGAATAAACAATGACTCTTGTTACACAACCAGGCATTTCACAGACAGATATGGACCCAACCCATGTGTACTGGCTAGTTTTGTGTCAACTTGACACAGCTGGAGATATCACAGAGAAAGGAGCTTCAGTTGAGGAAATGCCTCCAAGAGATCCAACTGTAAGGCATTTTCTCAATTAGTGATCAAGGGGGAAAGGCCCCTTGTGGGTGGTGCCATCTCTGGGCTGGTAACCTTGGATTCTATAAGAGAGCAGGCTGAGCAAGCCAGTGGAGGCAAGCCAGTAAAGAACATCCCTCCATGGCCTCTGCATCGGCTCCTGCACCCTGACCTGTTTGAGTTCCAGTCTTGACTTCCTTTGGTGATGAACAGCAGCATGGAAGTGTAAGCCGAATAAACCCTTTCCTCCCCAACTTGTTTCTTGGTCATGATGTTTGTGCAGGAATAGAAACCCTGACTAAGACACCATGTATTTCAATCTCCAGTGTCTGTGGATCTGTTGGTCTCCCTCCTCTCTTCCTTCCTCCCTCCCCCTTGCCTTACTTTTGTGCCTGCCTTCACATTTTCTTTGAGAGGTTTCATCATGTATCATTTTCAGCAGTTAAAATGAACGCTGATGTGGGAAACCTTCTTTCTCCTGGACTTGGCTTCTGGGGTGTACAAGAGAGCTACTTAAAATAGTGTTTCTATTTAAGCTATTGAGGGTAATTTAAGAACTTTTGGTCTGCATTTCTTTTTTACAATCTCATACTACAATAAGAATTCCTGACCAATAATCAAGAAAACTGTGGGTTTTGTTTTCTAAGGATCAACAGTGTCCCCATAAGTTGCACATGTGTTCTTCAGTTTCAAAGCAAGTAAGCATGAACAACTGAAAGATAGTCACTGGCAAACAAAAGTTAACGGCACAACTTCTCAAGTTCAAAGAAGCTATTTTTGTGTGTATGTACCTCTTTTACCTTCTCTGTGACCAAAGACAAGTCACATAATCAATGTATGCATTGCTTTACTCATTTTAATAAAATGTATGTATGTCTTTAGTCCATGTATGTATATGTATGTATGTATGTATGTATGTGTATGTATGAATTTATGTATCACCAAGCTACTATGACATTTCAGTGAGGCATCGCAGGACCCCTAGGCTTAAATTAAGAAGAGGTGGAGTGAAGAAAACAACATACAGAGCACACTGATGCATCCCCTAGGTTGAAACAAACTTTGCAAGTTACTTTTATAATAATTATTTTTTGTAGACAGGAAACACATCACGTCCATCATTCTAAGTGTTTTGTGTGGGCAAAGGATGAATGTTAGAATGAGAGGACTATGAGCCAGCATGCATAAAGACCACTAATGGTCACTTTCAGTATTCCATGCCATTAAACTCTTCCCTGACTTCCAAACAGATCAAGTAAGTCTTGCAAACAAACTGAGCTCATTTGTTTACTGGTGGTAACTAGGTCAGATCAAAGAATTAAGCTTGCTGTCTACTTTCTTCCAACCACACACAGATGGAAGATGCAATAAACCCTCTAAGAGACTAGTGAGGATCGTTCCCATCTACACTGCTGTGAGTGAAAACGTGCATTTTGATCTATAAGAGGTAGGAGTGAGGGTGAGAGGAGACATGACAGATGCTCTCATTTAACCCTGTGAATTCTCAGAGGTGAGGTTGGGGACAAGCCCAATTAGCAACTGTCACCCAGCTTTCCTTAAACAGATGTTCTGCTCCAATTTCCTTCAAGAGAGAATAAAGACACGTTTAAGACAAGCAAGGCAAACTGACAAGACCTCACTCTGACAATGAACATTCATTATCTTATTTTTAAGTTCCCAACATCTAGCCTGTTTTTTTTAAATGTTGTGAAAATAGTCTCTCTGTTTCCAGCTGGAGGCTCAGGCTCTGACATATAAAAACCCTGAACAGAGATCACTGTGCACAGTCATAGCCAATGTGGATGCGCAACTTGAACCTCAGATTTCAAACACCAAACAATTCAAAACTCAGTCCTTTGGCATGAGAGAGATAAGTAAACTCATTTTGTTTGAAGCAACTTAGTAGTCCAGAAACAGCAGTGATAAAACTGGCAGAAACACATTGCAAACTGGGATGAATCCCATGTTTGGTTCACCTTCACAGTAGCTACTATGGCTAGAGGTTCACTTCCTAGGTGTTCTGTGATTGTTCTATTTGCACCGTGATTGCCACAGTATTCCTGGCCCCATTGGCTCATCCACAAGCAATCTGATACCTCTCCTTTCAAAAGAACAGGGTATTCATCCAGTCTTAGACTCTGGGATGGCTCAAGGACTTCTTTAACCAATACAGTGTGGTAAAAAGGACAAACCCAGATATCTAAAACCATTGGAAGGACTGTTTCCACTTTGTGCACCATGCTATGTCAGCTACTGTGTATGATTTCTGACTATGCTGACACCATCATGCTGTGATAAGCTGATGGACACACCAGCCATAAGACAAAGCACAGAGAAAAGAATTACTCATAAGATCAATGATGACTCTGAATGCTGATTATTGCTGAATCAACTCTGTTGACAACGGCTCACTCCCTGTAGAGTATCCAGCATCCCAGGGAGGTGCTGTTGCTTAGTAAATGTGCAAAGATTACTTGGGGGAAAAAACTGTGCTCTGACTGAGCAAACCTATGCTCTGCTTGGTCTGCAGCATGGACAGCTGTGGTGACACTGCCAGTATCCACAGAATATGTCTCCACACCAGACCACAGCTATGTCTAACTCCAGCTTAAGAAACCCCAGCAGACTCCAGAGGAATACTGAAGCTGGCCAAATGGCAAGCCTCCTTTCTTCATAGGGCTTCTTTGTGATTTAAGAGAGCAGAGGTTTGCTGATTCTTCACAGGCTACATTGCTTCAGACAGAATTTAATTAAACAGAGCCTTGCAGCTCTACTGCCCCCAGCCACACACAGTTATTTACCCTTCCTGACCCTTAGCAGAAGAGATACGGGGGAAACAGTTCATACTGGAGGAATGTAGATGTAGTCTCTAAAAGGAACCAGCTAGCCTTTGTAAGGCTTGCAGAACTAGGCCAGGTCTGGAGTACCTTGGAGTCCTCAGTCTTCATGCTCCTCCTGCCTTCACAGTTTTCCTGCCTTCTTCTGAACTCTGCTCTCCCCGTAATACATACGCTGCTGTGTTCTTGGTACTTAGAGGATTCAGGTCCAATGCAATCCTGCCATGCTCTTGCTCTTTGAAGACGTGCATACACAAGCAATGCATATCTTCTCCTGGCTTCCAGATTGCCCACAAAATTGCCTTGCTCCTTAGCTTCCCCCTCTCCTAAGAGGTGAGTGGAATGGTTCCTTTCCTTTCTGTGTGTGTTTTGCTTTCATTTTGGTCATATTCTCATGGATATTCTTGCCCAGGCTCTTCCAGGGATATTTGATCTGCTTTTTGCCAGTAAGACTTCTAGATTCTAGATGTCTAGATTCTAAGAATAAATGAGGAGTATTGTGAAAACGTGCCACTCCTTTGTGCCATGAATAGTTATAGGAGTATGCATTATTTAGATCAAAGGCCAAAGCAACACACTAGGATGCCAGAGGGAGGCAAGGTGGAAACAGAAAAAAGCCCCAGTACATGAAAACATTGCTGAGCCACTACACCAATTCTAATATCATCTACTTCTAGATTTTGCTATTTTTTTAACTAAGATGTATCATTGCCCCTTCTACCCTCTCCCATATCCCCTCCCACTCCCTTGCAAATCCATGCCTTTTATCTGTGAAGAAATCAAAAGACTTGGTTCCAAGCCTTCCACGATGAGAAGTTTTTACCCAGAAACATTTCTCCTACTTCTAGAGTGTTATACTTCCATGTGGGAAATAAACTAGCTAACCAATGGGAATCAGGTACGACATTTGTGTCAATCAAAGTTTATCATCAGGGCTTCATATCCATGTGATGTTGCCATTTCTCCCTAAGTAAGATTTTGTAGACACAGCAAAGGAGAATAAATACCGGGTGGCTTCCAACATCGTCTGCCACGGCCTTGAAATAGGAGCAGGATTTTTCCAAGAAGAATAGTGAAGCGATGTACCAAGGGCGTGGGGTACCAAAGAGAATGATGGGAAAAGCAGAACGTTAAACTGGTGGCTGAAGGGAGCTACTCAGCCCTTCCTCAATAAGCTCATTCTAAAGGGACACTTAAAATTCAGCCCTTTTATCCCCAACCGCAGCAAACTATACCTTACTGTGTGTTATTATTCATATGGTATTAGCTTCCACTATCCAGTGCCTAAAACATATTAACCACTCCAATAGCTGCCTATTGAACAAATGCATGAATGATATTCTCTCATTAGCAGTACCCCAGGACCCCAGATGCCATTGGACATCCTGTGGTCAGACTCAGCACCGAGGAGATAGAGTGATGCCCACCCAGGAGGCGCATTTAATTTGCATACTCATTTATTTACAGAGCCATTGTGAAGTTTCCTAGTGGGAAATTCATTGTAAGTGTTGATAGTAAAGGCAATTGCTTAAAACTGAATTCGTACGGATTTCCTGGAGACCAACTATCAGTGATAAAAACTTGCACTAAGCAGGGGAAAAAGACAATTGTCAATTCTGTGCTGCAAACTCATTCTGGAAGCTGTAAAGCTACAGATGACATTTATCACGCCCTTAGGACACTGTGCAGTGCCTGTGTTGTGGAGGCTCTTAGCCCACTGCTGTAACCTGGCCCTCTGCAGCATCCAGCCTTCTTTCACATTAGCTTCTATTTAAACAGTCCCCAGGGGAATGCCACTGTGGTGGGGACAAGGGTACATTAAGGATATCTTCCTATGGTGTTGAATGGCAGGAAAGGAGTATAGCAGGGTTTGAAAAAAAAGCCTCTTTTCCTGAGTCACACTGGGGGAGAGTCTACAAAGGAAGCCGACTCCACGGAGTAGCATTGCTTTGACAGGAACTGTAGGTAAAATGCTGTCACTGTCCCTAGTGACAAGGCTCTGTGTCAGTGCCTCAGTTTAAGTCGCTGCTGCATACCACCTAGGTTTCTCTTTGCCAAAGTTCTGGTCCTCCAATATTATATTGGCTTCTTTCAGTCATTTACCAACGAGCAATTCAGTTTTACACAGTAATAGATGGGTTAAGAGTTATAAGCAGTCAGGTATGGTGTTACTTGTCTAATACCAGCACCAGTGAAGCAAACAGACAACCATGGGCCTCATGGCAAGATCCTGTCTTAAAGAAAAAAGGGGAGGCTTATCAGTGGGTAAACATGCTTGCTTTACAAGCCCAAGGGCCTTAGTGTGATCCCTAGAACCCACGTAAAACGCCAGAGGTTGTGCTATGCATCTGTGATGTCAGCATTACTATGAGCAAATGTGAGAGAGACTGGAGCATCTCCAGGAAGCTCACAGGCTAGGTAGCCTGCAACACACAGACAGCAGCAGGAGTAACATGGAAAGCAAGAACCGACTCCTGAAAGTCGTCCTCTGACCCACAGAACTGCGCTGTGGCACATGATTGGCCCATACCTTTTTTTTTTTTTAAAGATAATAGAAAAGACATAGGCAGAGAAACTACAGTGAGACCAAGACTGACATCTTTGAAATCTCGGCCTTGTCTTGTGTGTCCTGTGTCTTTCACTTAGTCACTCACTCCATCAGTATTCTACTAAGAGCCTTCCATGCACCAGACACCTTATTGGATACTAGAGCAGTGGTTCTCAACATCCCTAATGCTGTGACAGTTTGATACAGTTTCTCATGTTGTGGTGACCCCCAGCCATCAAGTTATTTTGTCACTACTAAATAACTGCAAAGTTGCTACTGCTATGAATCTTAATGTTTATGTGGGATGTGTGACCCCCAGTGGGGGTCATGACCCACTTATTGAGGATCTTGGTACTAGGAAGTAAATAAGCTACAAATAGGCCCTTCTTTCACATAGTGTACTTTTGTGTGGTGGAAAGTTGATAGTAACCAAGTCAGTGGTTCAAAGGATGCGTGGGCAAGATGTGCTTTATCACCAAGGTCATTGATATTATTGATGCAGCATGAGGGATAAGATTTGAGAAATGAGCAATAGAAAAGGTGACAAGAGAGAAAACAAAACAATCTTTTTCCGTTTAACACAAAGGCTCGGAAAGTAAACTGTGAAAGCTGGGAGCAGTGGCCCAGACAGCAGCGAGAACACCATTTTTCTTTTTGCTTTTGCCTTGCATACACTTTCCATCTGCAACAGTCCTTGCCTGTGCCCACATGTCATCTTAGCACTTGTCATCTGCTAACACACTGACTGAGTGTACCTGGTACTCTTCCCTTCTCTCTGTGTCTTGGCACTAGCAAGGAGTTCAGTCTACACACTACAGACTGGAAACACCAGACAGGCAGTCTCTTCAGGAGCTACCCTCAGCAGATGCCAGATGGGAATCTACATAGAAATACCCCAGCTCCTCCTTGCAAGTGGGGCAATTCTGCAGTACAGGCCTGCAGCTTCCCAGAGTGCCCTGCAGCATGGGTCTGCCCACAACCTGTTCATTCACCACCCTGGACTGACTTTACTTGCCAACTCTTCTGAAGTCTTTTCCTGGGATCACCCCCAAAATAACTCTCTTCTAAATCTCTGAGTCAAAGCCTGTCTCTCTGGAGGAATTTGGCCTCCTTGGGTGGCGATGGAGGGTGGGACGTGTAGTTCCTGCTTTGAGTGATGATCCTCTGTATGAGCTCAGACATCTACTTCTCAGCAGATGGGGAAAACGCCTATACTAAGGCAGCCTGATCCTGTCTAGGGGATAGGAGAAGCCATGTTATCATGAGTGGGAAGATTGGGAGTTCCTGTATACTACAAATAGCATGTTACAATGATCCACCCCCAGCAGTCTCCTCCCAGCCTTTCCCACTATCACTTGCCTCCCAACCTGTTCTCTGACTCCATGGAAGCAGAACTTACCCCCTCCAATCCTTGGGGGAAAAAAAGCCCAGGTTTGGCTACAGTAAATGCCACGAAGATGCAATTTTTATATTGACATCACTTGAGCTGACTTACACTTTACCTTAATTTTAGATAAATAAGAAGAGCCACACTGTACTACAGTCTCAAATGACTCGCTTGATTGAAACAGAGGTGTAGTGAGGTTTAAATTACACGACTATGGAAATCACTTGGCAAAGTGCCTGGCACAGAAAAGGCACATGGGTGTTGCTATTACTACTATAACTGATATTAGTCTTGGGTGAGACCATAGGTGTTATACTAGCTGTCACAGTCCCTGTTTCTTCTATTCTACAGTGAATAGAAAAAGCTATATCTTAGAGCACCTAGAAAGTATGTGGTCAACCTAATATTTAGGGAGCCGTGGATTTCTTTCCCACTTGTAAAAGGGAGCAAGAATATAGCAGTGCATCACTGTCTTCCTCATAGAGAGAGAACAGCAGAAAGCTAGAAAATTCCACTGTCGTTTTTGCTCAGGTAATAGGGCTGAAGTACTGACATCCACAACCAAAATACTAAAACGGAAAGGAAGATTTGAAGACTAAGGACCACACAAGTCTTACTAAGGAGAGCTGACCTTTCCTTAAACTTCCATATGGACGTACCGGATTTTATGACATTCCTTCAAATTGTGAGGGTCTTTTCACTACATTACTGTTCTTCATGGCATAGTTATGAAAACATCAATGTTTCTCTCTTCTATTAGAAAGAAGACCAAAACTCACAGGTGTTAAGTGATTACACAGTAGAAACACTTGCAGAAGAAACTCACAGACAAGGTTGTCTAGTTTCTTCACTGTGTATCTGCATTGGATGGGTAGAGATTCTAATCCATTGTCCCCTGTAAACATAGCAGTGGATCCTCGATGGTTTGCTAGAGATTAAATTGCTTCTTATCTGATGCAGAATACTCACTACTCTTTCAGGAGCCACCCAGAACCAAATAATGCTAGGTGGCATATACCCTGGCTCCAGCTTCAGGCCAATATTTATAGAAGGAGGGGTTAATTAGAAGAGCGCTGGAGGTGGCCCTGGATATAAACCCTGCTTTCTACACTAACAGCTGAGAGTCTACCTGCTGCTCAGGATCAGGATTAGGAACAGGGTAGCTGATACACAGACTGTGTTTCCAACCACGATGGGAAGAGAGATCAAAGCTCCTGTCCCAGAGTGCACAGTCCACGCTGGGATGGGGTCAAGGGGCATCTTCTGCATTGTCTTAGTTAATCTCCATGGTGGCTCCAGGGGATAGGCTACTGCATTTACTCTGAAGATGAAGGAGCAATGCTGAGTAATTTAGTGCAACATCCTGCAAAGGAGTGTAGACTGCCATGTCTTGGGCTCAGAAATGCAACTCCAGCATCAAGCCTGTAACTTCCCCATGGAGTCAGGTATGTGAGATAGCCCAGCACTCACAGGGCCCCTCTAAGTGGACAGTAATCAATGTGCATACCTCCGTTATCACCAGCACACGTCCTTCTAGCCTTCATGCACTCACTCTATCACTGAATCCAAAGTGACCATTCGATAAGAAATTAGAACTCTGGTGAGTGAGCTGCTATCACAAGTTCTGCCTAGAAAGTGAAAGGCCCAAGGGTTCAACCTCCAGTATCAGTATACATATGGATATTGTGTAATGTGTGCACATACATACACATACACACACAGCTCAGAAGTTTGTAAGACACAAGTCATTTATGAAGTTGCAAAGAGTCATTCTCTGGTGTGACTATCAGAGAAACATGCTCTGGGATGAATAGGGCTTCTTGGGAATGTTCAAAAAGACCCCCGAGAACAAATCCCTCCTTTTGATCAAACCCATTCCCTATGAGTTCACTCACATTTCATTGACCCTGAAATTAAGCCCATTTAGTCTGTTGTTAGCAAGTATATCATTGGGTAAATGGAGTGGAAATGCTGCCCCTCCCCCCTCATCTGATCAAATTCTTTAACCACTACCTTTGATATCTTATCACCCAGTCCTGCACTGAGTGGAAATTCTGGTGAGTCTGGATAAACTTTAGTGGGTCAGTATGAATTCTGCTGAGTTACCTTGGTTAGAATTTCCCCTATATCTTCTTGGTAATTGCCCTGCCTATAACCTCTACACTTTTTCCTTGACCATAATTCTGTTTGATTTTGTATTCATAACAGAGCTCAGTTCTATACGTCCCTTATGCCAACAGTTTTGGAGTCACATCTGCCTTTGTCATTTTATCTCCAATTGCCTCTGGTTTTCCTGATACATGGGTCCCACAGAAAGAGGTCACATGGCTAAAGGATGCTTTTTATTTATTTGAACACCCTACCAGTAAGTAACACCTGACCTAAAAGCAGTGTGCCACAACAATTCTGAAACACAGAGTCATAACAATCCAGAACACTGTAACCTTTGGGCTAGTTGTGAGTTCAGCATACTACAATCAGACTCCCCCAAATATTATCTGGAAAAATGTTGAGCCTTGTTTTGCTTAGTTATCTCATTTATGAAACTGGACAACAGCAGCATGAAGACACAAGCACATGAAGATCAACTCAAACAATTGAGTGTAACCTCCTGGCATGGGGCTAGAATAGTGCAAGTGCTCACTGAACTAGCAATGGTGACTCTAGACTCACCAGCATCAGACATGAAAGAAGAGCCCAGGGGACAGTGGCATGCAGCATTTGAGTTACAGAACATTTGTGGAGTGCCTGGGGATTTGTACATTTCCTAAACTCAAGAATCAATACAAGTAATTAGAACAAGGGTACACACATAGATCAATGTTCTGAGGGTGCAGCAGCAGGAGAAATTATTTCCAGCTTGGGGAATAGCAGGTGTTCAAAGAAGGCGGTAATACTTAAGATCATGCCATGACTAAAATGTATGCATTGAGAGGGCTTTTCAAGAGGCAAGAACAGCAAGTCAGGGAGGAGCCACCACCATCACACAGGGTCTCACAGTGGCTGCCAGCCATCATCCTTTATCCACAAACCTAAAATCCAAGACATTAAGTAAACCAAAAAAGAGCATGTCTTGGCTATATTTGTATTTCTCTGATAAATACTATGAGTTATAACTTATGCAACTGGAGGAATAAGCAGTTTATTGAAGCTCACAGTTGTCATCAAGTCCATCATGAAGAGAAGTCAGGGCAGGAACTCTAGGCAGGAATCTGGAGGCCTGAAATGAAGCAGAGGCCACGGAGGAACACTGCTTCCTGCCTTGCTCCCCCTGACTTTCTCCAACTGTGTCCTTATATAACACAGGACCACTTTCCCTGTGGTGGAACCACACCACCACAGTACCCAGAGGTCTTCCACATCAATTATCAATCAATCAGGGAAATTCCCCACAGATTTGGCTAAGGGCCAGTCTAGAGAAAGCATTTTCTCAACTTACACCCTTCTTCCCAGATGGCTTGTGTCGAGTTGATAAAAGAAAAATCTAAATGGAGACACACTATATAAAGTTGCTATAACTCTTATGTGATAATACCTGAGCTGGTCTAATTTAATGCTTTAATGATTTTGTTTCCCAATTTTGTGTGAATGATCAGTGTGGTGGTGTGAATAGGAATAGTCCCATAGACTCACGTTTGAATGCTTGGCCCATAAAGAATGGTACCATTAAGAGGTGTGGCTTTGTAAAAGTAGGTGTGACCTTATTGGAGGAAGTATGTCATTGTAGGAGTGGGCTTTGAGGAATCCTATGCTCAAGCTCTGCCCAGTGTGACACAAAGTCTCCTTCTGCTGCCTGTGGATTCAGATGTAGAACTCTCAGCTCCTTCTCCAGTACCATATGTATCTGCACGCTGCCATGTTTCCCACCATGAGAATAATGGAAACGCCTCTGAAACTGCTGGCAAGTTTTGTTCCTAAACCTAGTTGACATTGCTTTGCCACCTATAAAGAATTATTTTAGTAACAGAAAACATGGCTGGTTGTATAGCTATTTCCTCCAAACTAAGACATTCCTTCCTGGATGAAAGAGACAAGCCTGTAAAACTCACAAAGTTCCTGAGACTTATAAGGCCCATGAGGCCCCTGCCCAGTGTTGTACAAGCACTAAACAATCATTGGGGTTGGGGAAGAGACTCTACAATAGCACTGTCCCTACATCAGACAAGAGGCTCTGGGGATCCAGCCCCTATGAGTCATAACTCATGCTAAGTTGGGCTGTTCAGTGCGGTGACTGCCTCTGTGTCACCCATGTTCTTACAAATAATCCCAATAAATCCATTGGTTCACACAAATGAACTTGGGTGGAGCCTTTCTTCAGACTGTTGTCAGTGCCTTTCTGGGGTGAATCAATGTTTGTTTGTGTCTTTCCCTATTGTGTCCCAATTAGACTGGCTGCATTATTTACCCACACTTGCTCCATATCCTTCCCTTTCTATGCCTTCCTCATTTAAAGGCATAAACTGTCCACTGCTCTGATATTGGGGAAGTTCTGGCCACTTAAATATTAATAAAACTAAGAGTGATAGAGACTCTGTTTTGGATCTCAAAGTGAGAGGCCAGCAAATTAGACTGGATCAGGGCTGCTTTGGACAACTCTGACTCAGGAAGGGATGATAAATGTGTGTTCTAGCTGTCTGTCTCTCAGCTTTATCACAGCGGTGGCTGAAAACAAACCGAGTCATTCTAACTGCTACATATAAGGTGGATAAGAAGTACTTTCTGAGATAAAGACTCAAAGCTGACATTGACTGCATAAGGAAGTATCCTGGAAACAATGTACAAGTTCTTTCATTTCATCCTGATAACAATGGCAAAACCCTAAGTGTCACCAGGAAACCATAGTGCCTGTATTTCCTACTTTGCAATCAAAGTCATGTTCCCAAAAGACAACTTGAGTCACTAACTCAGTTCCCCAACACCTGATAAATATCTTATTGTTTAAGTAACATTTTCCACTACTCTTACATTGAACCCCCAAATCCTTAATACTACCCGAGGTCTTCTGCCTGGCTGGAACTAAGAAGTCTACCTATATTGAACATCCTTACTGTGTACTCCCAGGAACATCACCTTTTGTGTGCTCTTTGTCTGCTCTAGAATCATCCCTTTCACATTTGCCTACTTACCTCTGTGTTAAGTCCATTGCCCAGATAATCTGTGCTCTTAGAATCATGGACATCTCCTGTTTACACTTATCACAGTTGTGATTTTTGTGATTTCAGATCCGTGAATAAGATTTGATTAGTTTACATCTCTGCTGCAGATTTTCCAAAAACAGTCCCATGTTTTTCCTCCCCTCATCACTATGCCCAACATCAATACAATCCATTGCTGGTACTCAGGGAAGTTTGTTGAATGAGCGAAGTCTGTGGGGGTGATTGCAGGAAATTGGGACAATAGATTATTTTGCTTGCCTAAAGCACAGGAGAACATAACTGATTCTTCTTCCTTACATCAGGACTTTCAACACCCACTTGACTCCTCTGAGATTTTGCCAAGACAGATCTCCTACAAAACAACAGTGTGGTGGGAATGCATTATCAATCTGTTACTGCCAGTCGGGAAATATGACCTTAACACAGTGCAATATGGTCAATCTAGACGACAGGTGCTCTTCTTCTATCCCTCGACATCTCCACTGTAATTTTACAATCTGAAAGAGTCCTGTAATTGGGAGAGGATGAAACATCTGGATGTTGCAAACTCTCTCGACAGGTTGTCTATACCATCGCCTTCAAAATCGATGCACAAGAAATGAGAGTTTCTTGAGCAGCAGAAATCCTGGCTGGCAGCAGACACAGTGCTTAATCCCCTTCATCCTGCAAAGCAAGGGCTGTCAGGATTTCCTTAGGGAGTCACTGGGAATTGGGATCTGGCAATAAAGGAGACTCTGGGAAGGTAGAATGACAACTTCATCCTGAATGTGTTTGTGCTAGGGGAAAAGGTTCATCATTTGCACCTTATTTGTGAAATGAGTAAATAGAATTCCATACGTAATCATCACTTGAGGGCCAAGGTGGTGAGAAGACAGAAACTGGGCTCCACACTGAGGGTCTTTAGACAGATGGCTCGCTGAGCACTGGCATGCACAGAGGCACGGGACACAGGATGGAGGAGAAGTGCTCTTGACAATCCTGTAATGCCTGTTTCATCCACAAATCAGCTGCAACCTAACCCAAGAGAGAATGTATTTTGAAGACAAAAAAAAATATAAATAAATAAAAATAAAACCAAGTTGATGATATAACAAGAGAAGAAAGGGGTTCCATTGCTGTGGGAAATACTTTGGCTTTATCTAGATTTTAGATGCACACACACAAGATGCAGCAGCCAGTCTTAGTGTCACTGCAAAAGAGACACTCCCAGTTGCAAAAGGAGGCTAGTGATGAGGTCACACTGTACCCGATGGCTCTGGACAGAAAGCTGGAGGCCAGATCCAGTTTGGGGATTCCATTTGGCAAACTCTGAAGGCAGAGGACTCTGCACCTCCTCAGGGCCATACATTTGAAAGCAGTCAAGCAGCACAGAAGGCCGAGTATACTCCCAGCTATGATCCGAGGGCATCTTCAGAAGACAGTACACACTGCACTGGGGTCAGTGAGAACTAGCACTGCCTATATTACCTATTGTCTCTTTCTGCCTACAAGGAATAACAGACTGATTTGACTTATGAACTTTAAAGAAATTGTTGTAAAAACCAAGTCGTTCGAATTCCAAAGGAACCCAGAGACTCAGCTGTGTGAAATTGGACTTCAAGTGAAACAGCCCTCCCTCTCTGAAGGAAATCTAGGCCAACAAGCAGCAAGAGTTGCCTGCATTTCCATGTTCTCAACAGTCAGTGATGCAATCAAGAGTTAAATAGATAAGGTGTATCAAATGAACACATGGGGTTCTATTCATCCATAAAGAAGAACGAAATCCTGTCATTTGAAGAAAATGGATAGAAATGGAAACATTATGCTAAGTGAAGTAATCAAGACTCAGAAGAAAACATTTTGCACGTTATTCTCATGTGAAACCTACATTTAAAGACAGAAAGGCATGGAGCTGAAAGGAGCTATTTGGGAAGAAGAGAGGGGCCAGTGGAAACAGTGATGGGTTAGCAGGGAAGTGAACAGGACTAAAGCAAAAAATGTACATGCATAAATGACATAACGAAACCACTATTTTACAAAACTAATGTATACTAATAAAAACATCTCCTTTTGTTTACAGGCTTGAAAATAATGAAAATGAATGAGTCAACTAATTATATGGCACATGGATAAAAAACTCAAGATGGTAGGATAAAATATGCTGTTTTCACCACTTTGAATTTGTGGAGAGACTGAAGCAAAGGGAAATGTATACAAATACTATATTTTTAATTTGGGAACGTTCACATATTTGTTCATAAGAACAAAAAATAAGGAAGAGAGGGAGGGAGGGAGGCAAGGAAGGGAAATTGGAAGGATAGGGGATGGAGGGAGATGGAGAGGGAAGAGGAGTGGGGGGGTGGGGGTCAAAGCATCCTTGAGCACCTCTCCTAATGCCTGCCTGAGATTCTGAGGGATTGCATGACAGGATGGTGTACACAGGGCCATTCTTAGCTTTTCACTACCTCCCCATGTGGAAAAGAAAGCTGTTTCACTGTGTATCATCAAGGTGTGGTGGGCACAGTGGGAAGAAAAGCAATAAGGAGTAGAGAAACTGGCCACATTCTTAAACAAAGGTTCCTGGGAGTCACTGCTGACATGGGCTTATTTGGAGTGTATAAATCATCTGTGAGGACTTCTAGTTAAATACTTAAATGTACATAGTGCACTGAAGCTCTGCCATGGGAAAATGCCAGGCAGATAAGAACAAACAAACTTCACGGAAATGGCCACAGGTCTCACCTAGTCCAATAATTCTTTAGTCTCACCAAGTCTTTGTGAAGAATAAATAAAAATGGGCATGAAGTCCTTAGATAACTGTAAAAGGGAATGCAATGTGATTAGGACTATGAAGGGACTGATGCTGGCTTTAAAATAAAATAGATAACTGAGATAAAATTGACCTTAATGAAGTTTGGTTTTCTATTCATCCATTCACTGTAACTGAGATGTATCTGTTTATCACCTATCTATCTATCTATCTATCTATCTATCTATCTATCTATCTATCTATCTATCTATCTACCTACCTACCTACATACATACATACATACATACCTACATAAGGTGGGGTCTTACTGTGCAACCTCAGCTGGCTTAGAATTCACTATGTAAACCAGGCTGGCCTCAAATTCATTGAGGTCAGTTTGCCTATGCCTCTCAAGTGCTGAGAGACAAAACAGACATTTTATGAGCATGACATCACTTTTGTAAAGACATCCTCCTGCCCATGCTTTGCTTCATTGTGTCGTGGTTTGCTGAATTAAAAGTATTATAACCATATATAAGTTAAGGAATAGAACTAAAGTACTCACATTTTCAGTAGTCTCAATGTGTCAAAGGATATCTGCTATATGAGTAACCAGAGAAATAAGAGACCAAAAGCACTTAGGTCACTTTGCTCCCACCCACTTGACTGTTGTCTAGTTTTGTGGTTTTTGTGCTAGAAAGAGGGCTCAGTTGAGAAAATGCTTGCCCTGAAAACATGAGGATCTAACTTCAGATCTTCTGCACCTACATAAAAGCCAGGCTACATGATGTTCCCAATAAGCTGGGCACGGGGAGGCAGAGATAAAAGAAGATCCAGAGTTAGCTGGCCAGCACATCTGGAAAATTGGTAAACTCTAAGCTCGGGAAAAAATGCTGGCTCAAAACATGAGGTGGACAGTGATAGAGGAAGACACCTACTCTTGCCCTCTGGCCTCCACATGTATGTGTACCTGTGTGCGTGTCCATACCCTCCACACATACATTTACAGATGTTTCTAAATGTGAGCATCATGTAGTACAGCACTTGTATAGCCTGCACTAATAGCACAAGATTCTCATCCTGTTGCCCCACGGCATCAGACCTGGCAGTATATCTTGGGTTCAGTGTATTGAGCTGTATCAAATCCATTCTTGCTAAAATAGTTTGAACATGGTTTACGGGCTTTTCCAGGCAACACATTGGTAGAGAAGTTTCCATTGCCTCTGATGTTTAAGTATGTCTGGGAGCTTAAAATACAGTTAATAGCTGGCAGTCAGCAGGGGTTTCCTTTATGGATTTTATTATTAGTGTTATTGGTATGGTTACAGTTATCATTGTGCTTTAATGAAGAGGACTGTATTCCGAACTGCTCAATTTATCTACTTACTATTTAAGATAAGGAAATGAGATGTCTAAGCACTGCAGACTTCATTTTAAAAAGTAACACTGTGCAGGAGTCACACATTACAGTACATTTTAATATAAATTAAAAGTCTCAAAATAATGAATTCTATGAGAGGATAACCTGTTCCAAAGAGTGAGCCATGCAGTGCTGGAGGTACCTTCAGTGGTGCTTAGTATGCATGAAGAATTGGGCTCTACTCCCAGGAATATATCATAATTATAATATAATATAGTAAGATATATAAATATATACAAGATAGAGACAGACTTGGTGATAATAATGGCCCCTTTTCAGTGTTCATTTTAAAAGGAAAGGGAATGTCAGAGAGCTCCGCTGAACTTGAAGTGACCCTTCTCCCTCACACCATTAAAGTGGAGGCAAATATCCTCAAGCCTGCGATGGAGACCCTGTGATACTTGTGGTCCATAAAACAGCCACAGCCAGCTTCCTCCAATAACTCTATTAGCCACAGTAGTCGCAATCCACTTCTCATACTGTCTATCTTGCCATAGATACTCTATCATCTCATGCTTCTCATCCCCATGACTGCAAGTTTAGGGGCCAGAAAATGTACTAAAGAGCCCATCTATTGGCACATCCCACACTACTGACATCTTGCAGCAGGCAAGGCCATAACCAAGACATGCAGGCAGAGTCTATTCGTCATCCAAGTTCTTTCAACCCTTATTTTCAGTCGGCTTGTGCTAGCCTACAAATTAAGTTGTTTCTAATGTGCTGATTCATTCATGAATACTCATGGAGTATCTATCATAAGTCATGAATGCCTGAAGACAGAGTATAAGATGCTGCCCTCACAGAAGTCTGTTTTAGTTTTGGAAAGTAATAAAAAAATTAACAACACACGAATATAGATTTGCTAGGATGGGCACAAAACAGAGACTTGGATAGAGAGTAACTGTGGGCAGCTGGGAGAAACTTCTTTGGTCTAGATGAAGCAAGAAGGCCTCTTTGCACAGTTAACTTCTGAGTTGAGACACACATCAGAAATATGATGTTTGAGAAAAGTGTCCCAGACAGAAGAATTGCAAGATCAAATGTCCCAGAGAAGAAATCAATTACATATGTTCAAGGCATCAAAAATGCAATCAGTGGTTGAAGCTAGAAAATCAGGAGTAAAAAGAAAAGAAAAGAAATATGAAATGGAGATGAATCAGGAAAGCACTTCACTTTGGAAGTGAAGGAATTAGTCTGAGATCATAATTCTGAGGCACACAGTGCCCCACAAACAGACACAACTCATTTGTTAGTATATTTTTCCCATGAGAATTATTTAAGTCAGATTACTCAAGTTCTGTTTTCTTCAAGGTTAGTGTTCAATCCAAGAGGCATTTCAGAATGAGGCACTTTCGGCAATCTATTTGGTCAACCAACTTCAGTCTACAGTCTCTCAATAGAACTGGAGATTCCTGACAAAGAAGTTATTTGTGGCTCTGGCAAATACTCTTCTCCATGAGATTAGTGTTCTCCACACCTATGGTAAAGGCTTGCAGAGTTGACAGAGTACAAAGGGTTCTCCCAGACCACAGCGCAGCTAGAGTTGACCCTTGCTTAAACTAGATATGTCAGAGTCGTCTTTCACTGTGCTTTCTCATTTAAAATTGACTCTTGGGCAATTTGGAAGCATGGAAGCTTATACTAAGCCTATGTCTTCTTCCTACTAAGCAGAATTCAACACAGTCCAGTCTCTGCCCTCCTTTAGCCTTGTGCCTGAGCTTGAATAATTTCAGAAGTCCTGATCATTCTCTTGTTAGGGCTCAATCATACCTCACAGTACTACTAAGTTCAATCATCAGACTAATTCACTGGACTCGGATCCAAAGAACTCTTGACAGTTTCAGAAAATCAAATTTGGAGATTTCTCACAAGTGAGGACATTTAAAAATTATGTTTCAGATTCTGATGGCAATTTCTAAAGAGCAGTTCCAAGAATAAATGAAAAAAATGGCATGTAATTGAAATAAAGTTATAACTTCTCAAGTATCCTGGGAGAAGGACCATATTCATGGTAGAGCGACAAAATAAGCCTATCTGTCAATAAGCATTCTCATTAACCACCTGCCTCCCCAAACATTTGTGGCCATAACTTTAGTGACAATTTGGGGTCTGGATTCATGTCTGGTAAATTAGGCAGTGAGCTATGAAGTTCTTGAGAATTTGCATTCTGGAAGCAAACCCCTTTGTAGTATGATTTCTTGAGCATTCATCATCTGGCCATGCTAATTTTTTTGAGAATTTAATACATGTTTTCTATATTTATGTTATGTCTATACCTCCTGCTTCTAGTACTCCCATGTTTCTCCTACTCCTTAAATCCATGATCTCTTATTATCTACGTATTATTGTTACATACATACATATATGTATACATAAATACAGCCTGCAGAGTTCATTCCATGCTGTTCTTGTGTTGCATGGTTTAGAGCTCATTATTTGGCATTGGCTAACCTATCAAGGAGTTTACTACCAGGGGACTGATCCTTCTCTCGACAGCCAGTGATTGCCCTTACCTGTTCATATGTAGGTAAAGTCTATGAGACTCCCCATTCAGGTTGGCATGCCAACCAATACTGACACTGTGCTGGTTTCATTTAGACAATCACATTGTAGACTTGTCATTGGTGTAGTTTCTCTGTCCTAAACGCAAAACATTATCTCAAAGCAGATGCTTGTTCCTCTGGCTCTTACAGTCTTTCCCACCCTCTCTTCTCTTATATTACCGGAACCTTAGATGTAGGGATTGCAATGTGAATGAATGTGTCAATTTGGCCTGGGCACCCCAAAGTGTCTGCATTTTGACCAGTTGTGTGTTTCTCTAATGGTCTCCTTCTTCTGCACATGGAGCTTCTTTTGATGAGGGGTGAAAGCTATGTTTCTGTATGGGTAGAAAGATAAGTGTTTAGATTGTTGCTAGAAGTGAAGCTGGTATAAGCAAGTGGTAGTAGGATGTGCTCTAGTCCCAGTCACATATAGTTGGCTAGGTTTATATTATTAGGCACTAATTCCCTCCTATTGAACAGGTCTTAAGCCCAATACCTTCAAGGTATACCTTGAAGCTGCTGGATACCTTCAAGGTATAAATGCCACTGTTGTGCCATTGAGGATATCTTGCCACTCTAGTCATTGCTGTGGCTCATAGGATTTACAGCTGAGTAGGACCTACTGGTTGTTTTCCTCCCTTGGCAGCCTGCATAGCACCTTGGGAAAGTTCCAGATCAGTGTAGCTACAGCCCAATTCCTCTAAGATTCTGGCCAAAGTATTTGGTGTCTTCAGCAATACAGACTGGCCTTCGAGTGCCAGGAGGCTACCACAGGCTTTGGGAGGTTCCTTTTCCCTTCTCCATTTATCAGAGAAAGAGTCCCCCTGCCTCACACTAGAATTTCTGTTAGATAGTCTATGTCTTTTGGGGAGAGCACCAAGTGGTATAATATGTGTGCATGTAGTATGCATTTTAAGTAAATGTAAATTAATATAGTTCTCTACAGCTTTAAAATATCCACAGTGGTTTTGTTCCCCTCTTATTTCCCTGTCCCTCTGCATTATCTTCACTCAGCATTACCTGGGTAATTATATCCCCCTTTCTATCTATTACACCCAGGTAATTATACACCCCTGTCTATCTATTACAGTGGGCACCCTATTGCATAAGCATTTATTTCAAATAATACTTAGGGTAGGATTCTTTCCTCCCAGTGCAGTCTAAGAAATGCTAAAAGGCGAGTACACCTAGTTTCTCTCCATTGAAGACAAACTCGTGGTCAGGCCACCCACAGTGTGGCTGCCTAGTTTCCCAATGTGGCTGCTTTGACCAATACTATTTTAAAAAGCTGTAGTAAGGAGTGGATAAAATCTTTCATATGTAAGGCACCCACCGCCAAGTCCAGCAATGTTAGCTCAATCCAAGGCACCTCTAAGTGGAAGGAAGAAATAGCTCCTGCAAGGTTCCCCCTCCCCAAACCCTGCTAAATACATGCCATAGAGTATGAACACACACACACACACACACACACACACACACACACACACACACACACAAACACACACACACACACACTCACACAGAGACAGAGAGATAGAGTGGGGAGGAAACCTGGCCATACTGGTCTACTTCATTTAAAGACATCTATTTCCTTTCATCGGGAGGAGTATTAGTTCCCATTCAGCACTGTTCCACCTGGTTCGATGTGCTTGCAGACATCCACTAACCAATCAATTCACAATAGCAAAGGCGTCTGTTTTGGAGTTAGAAGGGCCAGCTTTAGGCATCCAGCACTCCTTGGTCTGAACTTTGATCACTTACTAGATGCAAAACATCACACCCCTGACAAGGAGCACACAGTCATCCAGGGGACGCCGATGCCATCCAGGCAGGAAAGCACAGTAAAGGCACACAGTTACTAGCCATTGTCATTTACTGCAGAAGTGAGACTTTCTGCAAAAGAAAGCAGGAAACGCCAAGTAAGCACACTCAAGAGACACAACCTGTCCAGGAGATCCAGGGAAGCCTCCCTGACATGTTAGCTGGGCCACAAGGACAAGGTAAGTGTGCATGCTTCATGGGTAGTGGAAAAGGACAGTTTGATGCCAAGGAAGTGCCCAGACTTTGGGACAAGAAGGTGAGCACATCTGGGAAGGGAGAGCTGTCCATGTTCTTTTTGTAACTATCGTAGTTAACATCTTGGAGAATTTTGTTAGCGTTTTCTGCCTAAGTACTGACC